>NC_048588.1:29620981-29653481 GCF_013265735.2 Oncorhynchus mykiss
CTCTATCCTATTATCATTATCAGGCATGAAATGATTAAAAAGTTTTTCGACGTGAAGTTTCAAGGGAAACTCGCATGTTTTTTTCTTCTGTAGGTGTCTGGTTACTCTCTGGCGGTCAGGGCTCTGGACAGTGGTGTTCCGCCCATGTCGTCAACGGTGATGGTCAACATCGACATCTCAGACATCAACGACAGCCCGCCTACTTTCACCCCAGCCAATCTCACCACTGTCATACAGGTACTGTTACTCACATGATTGACAGCTCTGATGACCAATGAACTCCATACACACATACATCCACATAGACATAGATATTCACACACATATCCTTTCTTACAGGAGAAGCACACACACACACACACTCCGTCTTGCATCTAATGTAATTTCCCTTCTCGTACTCTCTAATCACAGGAGAACAAGCCCATCGGCACCAGCATTCTGCAGCTCTCTGTCATAGACCAGGACTCCTCCCATAACGGCCCGCCCTTTGAGTTCCGCATCTTATCAGGGAATGAGGGTGGAGAGTTTACACTGGAGTGGGATGGAACTCTGCTAGCCAATCAGGTGTTTAGGAGGGACTTGGCCACAGAGTATGTCATCCAGGTCCAGGTAAGAAGACCATTTTACATCATCTCTACTGTTACTGTTAACACCATGTCTTATAACCAGCTGGTCAACCCTGTTACTGTTAACACCATGTCTTATAACCAGCTGGTCAACCCTGTTACTGTTAACACCATGTCTTATAACCAGCTGGTCAACCCTGTTACTGTTAACACCATGTCTTATAACCAGCTGGTCAACCCTGTTACTGTTAACACCATGTCTTATAACCAGCTGGTCAACCCTGCTACTGTTAACACCATGTCTTATAACCAGCTGGTCAACCCTGTTAGTGTTAACACCATGTCTTATAACCAGCTGGTCAACCCTGTTACTGTTAACACCATGTCTTATAACCAGCTGGTCAACCCTGTTACTGTTAGTACCATGTCTTATAACCAGCGGGTCAACCCTGTTACTGTTAACACCATGTCTTATAACCAGCTGGTCAACCCTGTTAGTGTTAACACCATGTCTTATAACCAGCTGGTCAACCCTGTTACTGTTAACACCATGTCTTATAACCAGCGGGTCAACCCTGTTACTGTTAGTACCATGTCTTATAACCAGCGGGTCAACCCTGTTAGTGTTAACACCATGTCTTATAACCAGCTGGTCAACCCTGTTAGTGTTAACACCATGTCTTATAACCAGCTGGTCAACCCTGTTACTGTTAGCACCATGTCTTATAACCAGCTGGTCAACCCTGTTACTGTTAACACCATGTCTTATAACCAGCGGGTCAACCCTGTTAGTGTTAACACCATGTCTTATAACCAGCTGGTCAACCCTGTTAGTGTTAACACCATGTCTTATAACCATCTGGTCAACCCTGTTACTGTTAGCACCATGTCTTATAACCAGCTGGTCAACCCTGTTACTGTTAGCACCATGTCTTATAACCAGCTGGTCAACCCTGTTAGTGTTAACACCATGTCTTATAACCAGCTGGTCAACCCTGTTAGTGTTAACACCATGTCTTATAACCAGCTGGTCAACCCTGTTAGTGTTAACACCATGTCTTATAACCAGCTGGTCAACCATGTTACTGTTAACACCAGGTCTTATAACCAGCTGGTCAACCATGTTACTGTTAACACCATGTCTTATAACCAGCTGGTCAACCCTGTTAGTGTTAACACCATGTCTTATAACCAGCGGGTCAACCCTGTTAGTGTTAACACCATGTCTTATAACCAGCTGGTCAACCCTGTTAGTGTTAACACCATGTCTTATAACCAGCTGGTCAACCATGTTACTGTTAGCACCATGTCTTATAACCAGCTGGTCAACCCTGTTAGTGTTAACACCAGGTCTTATAACCAGCTGGTCAACCATGTTACTGTTAGCACCATGTCTTATAACCAGCTGGTCAACCCTGTTAGTGTTAACACCATGTCTTATAACCAGCGGGTCAACCCTGTTACTGTTAACACCATGTCTTATAACCATCTGGTCAACCCTGTTAGTGTTAACACCATGTCTTATAACCAGCTGGTCAACCCTGTTAGTGTTAACACCATGTCTTATAACCAGCTGGTCAACCCTGTTAGTGTTAACACCATGTCTTATAACCAGCTGGTCAACCATGTTACTGTTAGCACCATGTCTTATAACCAGCTGGTCAACCCTGTTAGTGTTAACACCATGTCTTATAACCAGCTGGTCAACCCTGTTAGTGTTAACACCATGTCTTATAACCAGCTGGTCAACCCTGTTAGTGTTAACACCATGTCTTATAACCAGCTGGTCAACCCTGTTAGTGTTAACACCATGTCTTATAACCAGCTGGTCAACCCTGTTAGTGTTAACACCATGTCTTATAACCAGCTGGTCAACCCTGTTAGTGTTAACACCATGTCTTATAACCAGCTGGTCAACCATGTTACTGTTAGCACCATGCCTTATAACCAGCTGGTCAACCCTGTTAGTGTTAACACCATGTCTTATAACCATCTGGTCAACCCTGTTAGTGTTAACACCATGTCTTATAACCAGCTGGTCAACCCTGTTAGTGTTAACACCATGTCTTATAACCAGCTGGTCAACCCTGTTAGTGTTAACACCATGTCTTATAACCAGCTGGTCAACCATGTTACTGTTAGCACCATGTCTTATAACCAGCTGGTCAACCCTGTTAGTGTTAACACCATGTCTTATAACCAGCTGGTCAACCCTGTTAGTTTTAACACCATGTCTTATAACCAGCTGGTCAACCCTGTTAGTGTTAACACCATGTCTTATAACCAGCTGGTCAACCCTGTTAGTGTTAACACCATGTCTTATAACCAGCTGGTCAACCCTGTTAGTGTTAACACCATGTCTTATAACCAGCTGGTCAACCCTGTTAGTGTTAACACCATGTCTTATAACCAGCTGGTCAACCATGTTACTGTTAGCACCATGTCTTATAACCAGCTGGTCAACCCTGTTAGTGTTAACACCATGTCTTATAACCAGCTGGTCAACCCTGTTAGTGTTAACACCATGTCTTATAACCAGCTGGTCAACCCTGTTAGTGTTAACACCATGTCTTATAACCAGCTGGTCAACCCTGTTAGTGTTAACACCATGTCTTATAACCAGCTGGTCAACCCTGTTAGTGTTAACACCATGTCTTATAACCAGCTGGTCAACCCTGTTAGTGTTAACACCATGTCTTATAACCAGCTGGTCAACCCTGTTACTGTTAACACCATGTCTTATAACCAGCTGGTCAACCCTGTTAGTGTTAACACCATGTCTTATAACCAGCTGGTCAACCCTGTTAGTGTTAGCGGCAGGTCTTATAACCAGCTGGTCAACCCTGTTAGTGTTAGTGGCAGGTCTTACAACCAGCTGGACAACTCTGTTAGTGTTAACACCATGTCTTATAACCAGCTGGTCAACCCTGTTACTGTTAGCACCATGTCTTATAACCAGCTGGTCAACCCAGTAACTGTTAACACCAGGTCTTATAACCAGCTGGTCAACCCTGTTAGTGTTAGCGGCAGGTCTTACAACCAGCTGGACAACTCTGTTAGTGTTAACACCATGTCTTATAACCAGCTGGTCAACCCTGTTACTGTTAGCACCATGTCTTATAACCAGCTGGTCAACCCTGTTAGTGTTAACACCATGTCTTATAACCAGCTGGTCAACCCTGTTAGTGTTAACACCATGTCTTATAACCAGCTGGTCAACCCTGTTACTGTTAACACCAGGTCTTACAACCAGCTGGTCAACCCTGTTAGTGTTAGCGGCAGGTCTTATAACCAGCTAGCTTGTGGAAGGTCAGTGTTACTAAATCACACATGGGATTACATTGTGATTGATGTTTTTTGTCTTTGTGTTAAGCCTTTGCTTCTCCCCTATCTCCAGGTAAGGGACTCAGGTAAGCCCCGTCTGTCCTCCTCTTCTACCCTGACGGTGCGTGTGATTGAGGAGAGCCTTCACCGGCCCGTAGCGCTACCCCTGGAGGTCCACATCATCACCATGGAGGACGAGTTTCCTGGAGGAGTCATCGGCCAGCTGCACGCCACTGACGCAGACCCCTATGATGTCCTGACCTTCGGCCACGCACCTCCGTCTCAACGCTCCCTCTTCAAGATCAGTCCGAGAGACGGTAAGATCATAGCCCTGGGCGGCCTGGATGCCGGTCGCTACTCCCTCAACGCCAGCGTGAGTGACGGACGCTTCGCCGTGCCCGTGGCTGTGAGCGTGCACGTGGAGCAGGCATCACCAGAGATGCTGCGCGAGGCGGTGACAGTGCGTTTCGAGAGTGTGCAACCCCACGACTTTGTGGCCACACATCTGAAAAACGTGGTGAAAGTTCTGAAGGTTGCCGCGGCGACGCAGAAGCAGGACGCGCTGCACGTGCTCAGTTTGCAGCCCGTGGGCGGGACCAGCCAGCTGGATCTGCTGGTTGCCGTGGAGACGGCTGGGGGAGGTTTCTACAAGGCAGCGTACCTGACTCAGAAGCTGAGCGCCTCCCGGAGGCAGCTGGAGGAAGTGCTGAGGGTGTCGGCCATCTTGGATAAGAACTGTTCTGGGCTAGAGTGTCGCGGGGCCCAATGTGAGCAGAGCATTGTGTTGGACTCTCACGCTCTCATCACCTACAGCACACCCAGGGTTAGCTTTGTGTCACCACGCTTCCACAGGACCACCCGCTGCACCTGCACTGGTGAGGACACTCACACACACACACACACACACACACACACACGCACACGCACACACACACAGATATACAGTCATGTATCGTATCAATGTATTTGCATGATGATGCACTCTAGCACAAAAATATACACACAAACAAAAGTGTCGCTAAGTGTCCTTCAGAGAGCTGTACAGTAGACATGGTTGACATCTGCATGATCTGCACTGTAGCAACCGCTCTGTCTGATTGTATAAATACTATAATGATAACAAGTTGATGGTCATAATCCACTTGGGACATTTTGAGTGTGTATCTGACCCCTGGGATTAGACAGACCCCACAGTAGATTTAATTAGCATGTTGTGGCTAATGTAATTAGCAGGTCTCATGGGGACACTTGGCAGAGGATTTGTATGCCTCTACTCTGAATGACCCTAAATTAACTTGTCCTCTCTCACTCTCTTCATTCAACCTTTCTTTTCTCCCATTCTCTCGGTTCACGCTTCTCGTTTCCTTTCCTGTCTTCTCCTTCCCTCCTGTCTCTCTCTCTACCTCCCCATTCCCCCCACACTTCCTTTCTCTCATTTGTTTCACCCCTCACATCTCTCTCTTCCCATCCTCTCTCTCTCTCTCTCTTTCCTTCTTTCTTTCTTTCTTTCTTTCATTCTTTCTTTCTCTCTCTCTCTCTCTCTCTCTCTCTCTCTCTCTCTCTCTCCCTCCCTCCCTCCCTCCCTCCCTCCCTCCCTCCCTCCCCCTCTCTCTCTCTCTCCCTCTCCCTCTCTCTCTCTCTCTCCCCCCCCCTCTCTCTCTCTCTCTCTCTCTCTCTCTCTCTCTCTCTCTCTCTCTCTCTCTCTCTCTCTCCATCAGATGGTAGCTGTCCCCCAGCCTCAGAGTTGTGTGATGAGCAGCCCTGTCCAGGAGACATGCAGTGTGTGGGCACAGAGGGCACTAGAGGGCCGTATGCCTGCCAGTGTCCACCAGGGAAACTTGGAGAGTGTGCAGGTGTGTTGATGTGGGTTTATGTGTCCAGGTGTCTTTTGAATGTGTGGGTCCGTTGTAAATGTGATGCCATTTATGGATGCAAATAGAACATTCAAAAAATATTAAATTGTGTGTGTGTGTGTGTGTGTGTGTGTGTGTGTGTGTGTGTGTGTGTGTACAGGTCACACATCTCTGAGTTTCTCAGGGAACAGCTATATCAAGTATAAAGTGTCTGATGGAGGGAGAACAGGAGAGATGAAGCTGGGACTGAGGATCAGAACTCTACAGAGCAGAGGAATCATCATGTACACACACTCTGACCCCTGCACTATACTGAAGGTACCCACACACACACTCTGACCCCTGCACTATACTGAAGGTACCCACACACACACTCTGACCCCTGCACTATACTGAAGGTACCCACACACACACTGACCCCTGCACTATACTGAAGGTACCCACACACACACTCTGACCCCTGCACTATACTGAAGGTACCCACACACACACACTGACCCCTGCACTATGCTGAAGGTACCCACACACACACTGACCCCTGCACTATACTGAAGGTACCCACACACACACACTGACCCCTGCACTATACTGAAGGTACCCACACACACTCTGACCCCTGCACTTTACTGAAGGTACCCACACACACACTGACCCCTGCACTTTACTGAAGGTACCCACACACATACTGACCCCTGCACTATACTGAAGGTACCCACACACACACTCTGACCCCTGCACTATACTGAAGGTACCCACACACACTCTGACCCCTGCACTTTACTGAAGGTACCCACACACACACACACTGACCCCTGCACTATACGGAAGGTACCCACACACACTCTGACCCCTGCACTTTACTGAAGATACCCACACACACACACACACACACACACTGACCCCTGCACTATACTGAAGATACCCCCACACACTCTGACCCCTGCACTATACTGAAGGTACCCACACACACACTTTGACCCCTGCACTATACTGAAGGTACCCACACACATACACTGACCCCTGCACTATACTGATGGTACCCACACACACACACATACACACTCTGACCCCTGCACTGTACTGAAGGTACCCACACACACTCTGGCCCCTGCACTATACTGAAGGTACACACAGACACACTGACCCCTGCACTATACTGAAGGTACCCACACACTCACTCTGACCCCTGCACTATACTGAAGGTACCCACACACACTTTGACCCCTGCACTATACTGAAGGTACCCACGCACACTCTGACCCCTGCACTATACTGAAGGTACCCACACACACACTCTGACCCCTGCACTATACTGACGGTACCCACACACACACTCTGACCCCTGCACTATACTGAAGGTACACACACACACACACACACACTGACCCCTGCACTATACTGAAGGTACACACACTCACACACTGACCCCTGCACTGTACTGAAGGTACACACACACACACACACACTGACCCCTGCACTATACTGAAGCTACACACACTCAAACACTGACCCCTGCACTGTACTGAAGGTACACACACACACACACACACACACTGACCCCTGCACTAAACTGAAGGTACACACACACACACACACACACACTGACCCCTGCACTATACTGAAGGTACCCACACACACACTCTGACCCCTGCACTATACTGAAGGTACCCACACACACACTCTGACCCCTGCACTATACTGAAGGTACCCACACACACTCTGACCCCTGCACTTTACTGAAGGTACCCACACACACACTGACCCCTGCACTATTCTGAAGGTACCCACACACACTCTGACCCCTGCACTTTACTGAAGGTACCCACACACACACACACACTGACCCCTGCACTATACTGAAGATACCCACACACACACACTGACCCCTGCACTATGCTGAAGGTCCACACACACACACACACACACACACTGACCCCTGCACTATACTGAAGCTACACACACTCACACACTGACCCCTGCACTATACTGAAGGTACACACACACACACACACACACTGACCCCTGCACTATACTGAAGGTACCCACACACACACTCTGACCCCTGCACTATACTGAAGGTACCCACACACACACTCTGACCCCTGCACTTTACTGAAGGTACCCACACACTCACTGACCCCTGCACTATTCTGAAGGTACCCACACACACTCTGACCCCTGCACTTTACTGAAGGTACCCACACACACACACACTGACCCCTGCACTATACTGAAGATACCCACACACACATTCTGACCCCTGCACTATACTGAAGGTACCCACACACACACACTGACCCCTGCACTATACTGAAGGTACCCACACACACATTCTGACCCCTGCACTATACTGAAGGTACCCACACACACACTTTGACCCCTGCACTATACTGAAGGTACCCACACACACACACTGACCCCTGCACTATACTGAAGGTACCCACACACACACACTGACCCCTGCATTATACTGAAGGTACCCACACACACACACTGAACTCTGCACTATACTGAAGGTACCCACACACACACACACACACTGAACTCTGCACAATACTGAAGGTACACACACACACATGTACCCTTGCTGACCCCTGTTTAAGGTACACACATGCTAATCCCTGTACTAACATAACAGACAGACATGTGCTCAGAATACTGTGTTATACACACTGTAAAGAAGCATGGATAGTCTGGTTACCCACAGCATGATCCACCCATGTTATTTCCTGAGGCTAAACCCCTTCATCCCCTCTCATCTGTGTCTAAACCCTGCCTTTCTTGTTGTGATTGACAGCTGGAGGAGGGTAAGCTCTGGTTCCAGCTGGACTGTGGGAACAGCCCTGGTGTGCTGGGTATTTCTGGGAGGCCCATCAACGATGGGAACTGGCACACGGTGACTCTGGAGCTCAACCGTAACTTCACCAGTCTGTCTCTGGACGACAGCTATGTGGAGAGGAGGAGAGGACCGCCAAGCTTCCAACCACTAGGGGCAGATGGGTCTATCTACTTTGGAGCACAGGTGGGCGTTCTGTGGAGAGGAAGGGGTGTGTGTGTGTGCATGTGTGTGCGCGTGTGTGTGTGTGTGTGTGTGTGTGTGTGTGTGTGTGTGTGTGTGTGTGTGTGTGTGTGTGTGTGTGTGTGTGTTTTTTTAGGGACCAGAAGGCCTTACAAGGATAATAAAACAAGGAAAATTGCGGCCATTTTGCTGGTCCTCAAAAGGAAAAAGGCTATTTTAGGGTTACAATTAGGGTTATGGTTAGGAGTTAGGTTCAGGTTATTGTTAGAAGTAGGGTTAGGAGTTAGGTTCGGGTTATGGTTAGGAGTAGGGTTAGGAGTTAGGTTAGGGTTATGGTTAGGAGTTAGGTTAGGGTTATGGTTAGGAGTTAGGTTCAGGTTATGGTTAGAAGTAGGGTTAGGAGTTAGGTTCGGGTTATGGTTAGGAGTAGGGTTAGGAGTTAGGTTAGGGTTATGGTTAGGAGTTAGGTTAGGGTTATGGTTAGGAGTTAGGTTCAGGTTATGGTTAGAAGTAGGGTTAGGAGTTAGGTTCGGGTTATGGTTAGGAGTAGGGTTAGGAGTTAGGTTAGGGTTATGGTTAGGAGTTAGGTTAGGGTTATGGTTAGGAGTTAGGTTCAGGTTATGGTTAGAAGTAGGGTTAGGAGTTAGGTTCGGGTTATGGTTAGAAGTAGGGTTAGGAGTTAGGTTCGGGTTATGGTTAGGAGTTAGGTTAGGGTTATGGTTAGGAGTTAGGTTCGGGTTATGGTTAGGAGTTAGGTTCGGGTTATGGTTAGAAGTAGGGTTAGGAGTTAGGTTCGGGTTATGGTTAGAAGTAGGGTTAGGAGTTAGGTTCGGGTTATGGTTAGAAGTTAGGTTCGGGTTATGGTTAGAAGTAGGGTTAGGAGTTAGGTTCAGGTTATGGTTAGGAGTTAGGTTTGGGTTATGGTTAGGAGTTAGGTTTGGGTTATGGTTAGGAGTTAGGAGTTAGGTTCAGGTTATGGTTAGAAGTAGGGTTAGGGTTATGGTTAGAAGTTAGGTTCGGGTTATGGTTAGAAGTAGGGTTAGGAGTTAGGTTCAGGTTATGGTTAGAAGTTAGGTTTGTGTTATGGTTAGAAGTAGGGTTAGGAGTTAGGTTCAGGTTATGGTTAGAAGTAGGGTTAGGAGTTAGGTTCGGGTTATGGTTAGGAGTTAAGTTCGGGTTATGGTTAGGAGTTAGGTTCGGGTTATGGTCAGAAGTAGGGTTAGGAGTTAGGTTCGGGTTATGGTTAGGAGTTAGGTTCGGGTTATGGTTAGAAGTAGGGTTAGGAGTTAGGTTTGGGTTATGGTTAGGAGTTAGGTTTGGGTTATGGTTAGAAGTAGGGTTAGGAGTTAGGTTAGGGTTATGGTTAGGAGTTAGGTTAGGGTTATGGTTAGGAGTTAGGTTCAGGTTATGGTTAGGAGTTAGGTTCGGGTTATGGTTAGAAGTAGGGTTAGGAGTTAGGTTCGGGTTATGGTTAGAAGTAGGGTTAGGAGTTAGGTTTGGGTTATGGTTAGAAGTAGGGCTAGGAGTTAGGTTTGGGTTATGGTTAGGAGTTAGGTTTGGGTTATGGTTAGGAGTTAGGTTCGGGTTATGGTTAGGAGTTAGGTTCGGGTTATGGTTAGAAGTAGGGTTAGGAGTTAGGTTCGGGTTATGGTTAGAAGTAGGGTTAGGAGTTAGGTTCGGGTTATGGTTAGAAGTAGGGTTAGGAGTTAGGTTAGGGTTATGGTTAGGAGTTAGGTTAGGGTTATGGTTAGGAGTTAGGTTAGGAGTTAGGTTCGGGTTATGGTTAGAAGTAGGGTTAGGAGTTAGGTTTGTGTTATGGTTAGGAGTTAGGTTAGGAGTTAGGTTAGGAGTTAGGTTAGGTGTTAGGTTAGGGTTATGGTTAGAAGTAGGGTTATGGTTAGGAGTTAGGTTAGGAGTTAGGTTAGGAGTTAGGTTCGGGTTATGGTTAGAAGTAGGGTTAGGAGTTAGGTTCGGGTTATGGTTAGAAGTAGGGTTAGGAGTTAGGTTCGGGTTATGGTTAGAAGTAGGGTTAGGAGTTAGGTTAGGGTTATGGTTAGGAGTTAGGTTTGGGTTATGGTTAGGAGTTAGGTTCGGGTTATGGTTAGAAGTATGGTTAGGAGTTAGGTTAGGGTTATGGTTAGAAGTAGGGTTAGGAGTTAGGTTAGGGTTATGGTTAGGAGTTAGGTTCAGGTTATGGTTAGAAGTAGGGTTAGGAGTTAGGTTCAGGTTATGGTTAGAAGTAGGGTTAGGAGTTAGGTTCGGGTTTGGGGTTACGGGTTATGGAAAATAGGAATGTTTGCATGTGAATCAATTGTTGGGTCCCCACAAGGATAGTAAAACAAACATGTATGGAAATGGGTGTGTGACGGATTCTTTCAGAGTGGGGAGGGTTGTTGTGAGTATGTGAGTTCGGGACACTAATATGTTTGTTTGGGCGTGGCTGTGTGTGTTTTGCATGTGCGAGCTTCATGGATTAGTATGTGTGAGTATAGTGTTTCTCTATAATGCTCTTACCAATTTAATCTAGTCAGTGAGGAACACAACACAAGGTAATGCGCTGGGTTGGAAGCTCTGAATAGGAAGCTCTGGATAGGGAGCTCTGTATAGAATGCTCTGGATAGGGAGCTCTGTATAGGAAGCTCTGGATAGGGAGCTCTGTATAGGAAGCTCTGGATAGCGATCTCTGTATAGGAAGCTCTGGATAGAGAGCTCTGTATAGGAAGCTCTGGATAGGGAGCTCTGTATAGGAAGCTCTGGATAGGGAGCTCTGTATAGGAAGCTCTTGATAGGGAGCTCTGTATAGGAAGCTCTGGAAAGGAGTTCTGCATAGGATGCTCTGGAGAGGAAGCTCTGGATAGGAAGCTCTGACGGGGAGCTCTGTATCGGAAGCTCTGGATAGGAAGCTCTGGATAGGAGCTCTGCATAGGAAGCTCTAGAAAGGGAGCTCTGGATAGGAAGCTCTGAATAGGAATCTCTGAATAGGAAGCTCTGGATAAGGAGCTTTGTATAGGAAGCTCTGGACAGGAGCTCTGCATAGGAAGCTCTGGTTAGGAAGCTCTGGATAGGAAGCTCTGGATAGGGAGCTCAGCATAGGAAGCTCTGGATAGGAAGCTCTGGATAGGAAGCTCTGGATAGGGAGCTCTGGATAGGACGCTCTGAATAGGAAGCTATGCATAGGAAGCTCTGCATTGGAAGCTCTGGATAGGGAGCTCTGGATAGGGAGCTCTGTATAGGAGCTCTGCATAGGAAGCTCTGGATAGGAGCTCTTTATAGGAAGCTCTGGATAGGAAGCTCTGCATAGGGAGCTCTGGATAGGGAGCTCTGCATAGGAAGCTCTGGATAGGGAGCTCGGAATCGGAAGCTCTGCCTCGGAAGCTCTGGATAGGAGCTCTGCATAGGAAGCTCTAGAAAGGGAGCTCTGTATAGAATGCTCTGGATAGGGAGCTCTGTATAGAATGCTCTGGATAGGGAGCTCTGTATAGGAAGCTCTGGATAGGGAGCTCTGTATAGGAAGCTCTGGATAGCGATCTCTGTATAGGAAGCTCTGGATAGAGAGCTCTGTATAGGAAGCTCTGGATAGGGAGCTCTGTATAGGAAGCTCTGGATAGGGAGCTCTGTATAGGAAGCTCTTGATAGGGAGCTCTGTATAGGAAGCTCTGGAAAGGAGTTCTGCATAGGATGCTCTGGAGAGGAAGCTCTGGATAGGAAGCTCTGACGGGGAGCTCTGTATCGGAAGCTCTGGATAGGAAGCTCTGGATAGGAGCTCTGCATAGGAAGCTCTAGAAAGGGAGCTCTGTATAGGAAGCTCTGAATAGGAATCTCTGAATAGGAAGCTCTGGATAAGGAGCTTTGTATAGGAAGCTCTGGACAGGAGCTCTGCATAGGAAGCTCTGGTTAGGAAGCTCTGGATAGGAAGCTCTGGATAGGGAGCTCAGCATAGGAAGCTCTGGATAGGAAGCTCTGGATAGGAAGCTCTGGATAGGAAGCTCTGGATAGGGAGCTCTGGATAGGAAGCTCTGAATAGGAAGCTATGCATAGGAAGCTCTGCATTGGAAGCTCTGGATAGGGAGCTCTGGATAGGGAGCTCTGTATAGGAGCTCTGCATAGGAAGCTCTGGATAGGAGCTCTTTATAGGAAGCTCTGGATAGGAACCTTTGGATAGGAGCTCTGCATAGGGAGCTCTGGATAGGGAGCTCTGCATAGGAAGCTCTGGATAGGGAGCTCGGAATTGGAAGCTCTGCCTCGGAAGCTCTGGATAGGAGCTCTGCATAGGAAGCTCTAGAAAGGGAGCTCTGTATAGGAAGCTGTGGATAGGAAGCTCTGTATTGGAAGCTATTTTGTAGATGACATCGCCGAAGTCGAGGATCGGTAGGATTGTCAGTTTTACTAGGGTAAGTTTGGCAGCGTGAGTGAAGGAGAATTTGTTGCGAAATAGAAGCCGATTCTAGATTTGATTTTGGATTGGAGATGTTTGATATGAGTCTGGAAGGAGAGTTTACAGTCTAGCCAGACACCTAGGTATTTTTAGTTGTCCACGTATTCTAGGTCAGAACCGTCCAGAGTGGTGATGCTAGTCGGGCGGGCGGGTGCAGGCAGCGACCGGGTGAAAAGCATGCATTTGGTTTTACTAGCTCTTAAGAGCAGTTGGAGGAAACGGAAGGAGTATTGTATGGCATTGAAGCTCGTCTGGAGGTTAGTTAACACAGTGTCCAAAGAAGGGCCAGAAGTATACAGAATGGTGTCGTCTGCGTAGAGGTGGATCAGGGAATCACCCGCAGTGAGAGCGACATCGTTGATGTATACAGAATGGTGTCATCTGCGTAGAGGTGGATCAGGGAATCACCCACAGTGAGAGAGACATCGTTGATGCATTCAGAATGGTGTCGTCTGCGTAGAGGTGGATCAGGGAATCACCCACAGTGAGAGCGACATTGTTGATGTATGCAGAATGGTGTCGTCTGCGTAGAGGTGGATCAGGGAATCACCCACAGTGAGAGCGACATCGTTGATGTATTCAGAATGGTGTCGTCTGCGTAGAGGTGGATCAGGGAATCACCCACAGTGAGAGCGACATCGTAGATGTATACAGAATGGTGTCGTCTGCGTAGAGGTGGATCAGGGAATCACCCACAGTGAGAGAGACATCGTTGATGTATACAGAATGGTGTCGTCTGCGTAGAGGTGGATCAGAGAATCACCCACAGTGAGAGCGACATCGTTGATGTATTCAGAATGGTGTCGTCTGCGTAGAGGTGGATCAGGGAATCACCCACAGTGAGAGCGAGATTGTTGATGTATGCAGAATGGTGTCGTCTGCGTAGAGGTGGATCAGGGAATCACCCACAGTGAGAGCGACATCATTGATGTATTCAGAATGGTGTCGTCTGCGTAGAGGTGGATCAGGGAATCACCCACAGTGAGAGCGACATCGTTGATGTATTCAGAATGGTGTCGTCTGCGTAGAGGTGGATCAGGGAATCACCCACAGTGAGAGCGACATCGTTGATGTATACAGAATGGTGTCGTCTGCGTAGAGGTGGATCAGGGAATCACCCACAGTGAGAGCGACATCGTTGATGTATACAGAATGGTGTCGTCTGCGTAGAGGTGGATCAGGGAATCACCCACAGTGAGAGAGACATCATTGATGTATTCAGAATGGTGTCGTCTGCGTAGAGGTGGATCAGGGAATCACCCACAGTGAGAGCGACATTGTTGATGTATGCAGAATGGTGTCGTCTGCGTAGAGGTGGATCAGGGAATCACCCACAGTGAGAGCGACATCGTTGATGCATTCAGAATGGTGTCGTCTGCGTAGAGGTGGATCAGAGAATCACCCACAGTGAGAGCGACATCGTTGATGCATTCAGAATGGTGTCGTCTGCGTAGAGGTGGATCAGGGAATCACCCACAGTGAGAGCGACATCGTAGATGTATACAGAATGGTGTCGTCTGCGTAGAGGTGGATCAGAGAATCACCCACAGTGAGAGCGACATCGTTGATGTATTCAGAATGGTGTCGTCTGCGTAGAGGTGGATCAGGGAATCACCCACAGTGAGAGCGACATCGTTGATGTATACAGAATGGTGTCGTCTGCGTAGAGGTGGATCAGAGAATCACCCACAGTGAGAGCGACATCGTTGATGTATTCAAAATGGTGTCGTCTGCGTAGAGGTGGATCAGGGAATCACCCACAGTGAGAGCGACATCGTTGATGTATTCAGAATGGTGTCGTCTGCGTAGAGGTGGATCAGGGAATCACCCACAGTGAGAGAGACATCGTTGATGTATACAGAATGGTGTCGTCTGCGTAGAGGTGGATCAGAGAATCACCCACAGTGAGAGCGACATCGTTGATGTATACAGAATGGTGTCGTCTGCGTAGAGGTGGATCAGGGAATCACCCACAGTGAGAGCGACATCGTTGATGTATACAGAATGGTGTCGTCTGCGTAGAGGTGGATCAGGGAATCACCCACAGTGAGAGCGACATCGTTGATGTATACATTATGTTGTTATATTATGTTGTTGTCTGAACAATGCTTGCTCCATACTCAGAAAATAACATGAAAAAGCTAGGTATTCTGATTTGATGTTGTAGTTTTGTATGCTATACATATTAATATACAGTACAATATTTGTTTGTTTGTTTGTATACATAAATCTGATGTGTCACTCATGTTTCTCCTCTCCCCCAGGTCCAACCTCCTAACTCTCGCAGCCTGACAGACAAGAAGGGTCCTCGTGTGACGGATGGTTTCCAGGGCTGCCTGGACTCTGTGATGCTCAACAACAACGAGCTGCCCCTGCAGAACAAGAGGAGTCGCTATGCTGAGGTGGTGGGCCTGACAGAGCTGAAACTGGGCTGTGTTCTCTACCCCGATGCCTGCCTGAAACAGCCCTGTCTCCACGGTGCTACCTGCAACAGCCTGCCCTCCGGTGGTGAGTCTGGTGAACTGCAAGATGGAAATGTATGTGGTCGGGACAGTGTGTGTGTGTGTGTGTGTGTGTGTGTGTGTGTGTGTGTGTGCGCGCGCCAGAGGAGGCTGGTGGGAGGAGCTATAGGAGGAGGGCTCATTGTGATGGCTGAAATTGAAAAAATGGAACCGTGTCAAACATGGTTTCCATATGTTTGTTGTGTTTGATACCGTTCCATTTATTCCAATCCAGCCATCAAAATAAACCCATCCTCCTATTGCTCATCACACCAGCCTCCTCTGGTGCACGTGTGAAACAGCCTGGGTTGGAACAAAAGCCTGCACCACCCTGTAGCTCTCGAGGACAGAGATTATTGGTGACCTTTAGTGTCCATAATACACACACTGATAGGAAGATTTCCTGATTGATATTTTGATTGATTGGCGTTTAGCACCAGGGTGATGGATGGGGATCTGTGCCAGCCTTTGCCCCTGAGCCAGCCGGCTGACTATAACCTCTCCAGAAGTCTGGATCTCCCCTCAACATCATTCTATTATTCATCCATAATTAACTCCTAATTAAACTGTCCTTGACCCACTGTTTCCCAAAGGTGTGATTGTGAAATAGCCTTCTATACTCCTTCATCTCCCTTTTTTGTCTGACTACATCTGTCTGCCCATTTCTGTCTGCTCCTTTTTGTCTGCCTGATCACCTTCTCTTTCTCCTTCTCTTCCTCTCTTTGTGTTGTCATATCTCTCGAGCTGCTCTTAGTTTTTCTGTCGGTTCATATCTCTCCTCTTTTTGTCTGAACTCAAAAGGCCTACATGAACAAATCGTATCCTTTTCAAATCTAACTACAGTGACGGCTCAAGACATTTTTTTTTCACCCTTTGGCATTTTACTGCAGTCAATAGGGAAGCCTGGTTAAATGTCATCGCTATCGAAATTCCCAGCCTGGACTCAGCAGGGTGACCCCTTGACTTAACGTGCTGACTTAACACATCAAGGCCAAGTCTCAACACACAGAGAGTGACTTAACGCTCCCGTGGGTTGATCTCTTCCGGTTTCCTCGCTTGCATTTCTAATTCACAACGAGAGGCGGAGCGCTCTGAAAAGAGCACGGCATTCTGGGACTTGTCATGTTTGTCCTGGCTGTAATAAGGTTCAGTTAATAGGGATTTTTGCTGTAATTTTTGTGATCATTTTTTGGCATGCCCGACCTCTTTGTAAAGGTTATCGGAGTATGTGTGTGTGTATGTATTCCGGTATCCTGCTGTGTGTGTGTGTGTATGTGTGTGTGTGTGTGTGTGTGCGTGTGCGTGTGCGTGTGTGATTGCGCTGTGTCAATAAACGCAATGACATTTCCCTGTGTTTTCCAGAAGGTGTGTGTGTGTGTATATGTGTACCCGTGTGATTTCCCAGAGGTGTGTGTGTTTGTGTTTAGGCTGGCAAGCTCTCGTCAACCCGAGGCCAACTATCCCTGGCAGCACCGCCAAAGCTCAAACAATGCACACACTAGTCTCCACGGCACTGAACACATTCCTATGTGTGTGATGGGAGCGTGAGTGTGATGGAGCGTGAGTGTGTGTGTGTGTGATGGAGTTTGTGTGTGATGGACTTTGTGTGTGATGGACTTTGTGTGTGATGGAGTATGAGTGTGTGTGTGTGATGGAGTGTGTGTGTGATGGACTTTGTGTGTGATGGAGCGTGAGTGTGTGTGTGTGTGATGGAGTTTGTGTGTGATGGACTTTGTGTGTGATGGAGTATGAGTGTGTGTGTGTGATGGAGTGTGTGTGTGTGTGTGTTCTGATGCGATGGTCTGAATGCTTTGTTCAATTGTAGCACTACACACCTGTATGCAGAATACTTCATTTAACACACACCTCCCCCCCGCTCAGAGCTCTGACTCTGCTGACTCTTTATTGAGGAAAAGTGTACTTGCTATGACTGTGATGTGTGGTTGTCTCACCTAGCTATCATAAGATGACTGCACTAACTGTACGTCTCTCTGGATAGGAGTGTCTGCTGAATGACTCAAATGTAAATGTACTTTTTTCTCTCTTGTATCTCCCTCTCTTTCCCCCTCTTCTCTATGTCAGGTTTTGCCTGTAGTTGCGGTCCCCAGTACACTGGGGGGCGCTGTGAGACTGAGATCACGGCGTGCATTCCCAACCCATGCCACAACAGCGGTGTGTGCAAAGCCATCGGCAACGCTTTCCTCTGCAGCTGCAGGAGAGGTTTCAAGGGCATCACGTGAGTTACTATCACACTAATGATCACACTGTAAACATACAGTGTACACGCCAACACACTCCTGTCCTGAACATACACCCCGGGAGTCTCAGACACACAGAATATAACATCCATTTATCACACACAGAGAGACACATAAACACCCACCTTTTAAATGAGCTGTTTGTTTTAACCATTTCAGCTTCCTACTGGCCAAAGTAGTGGAAATAATATAATGTATGTCATAAATAACATCACTGTAAATGCAATGCCTCATCATTTCCACTGGGTGGCAGTATACACCAGCTCTTCTCTACAGTGATAGGCAGATGAGTATAATTTATATTTTTTATTTAACCTGTATAGTTAAGAACAAATTCTTATTTACAGTGACGGCCTACCCCGGCCAAACCCTAACCCGGATGATGCTGGGCCAATTGTGCACCTCCCTATGGGACTCCCAATCACAGTTGGTTGTGATACAGCCTGGAATCGAACCAGGGTCTGTAGTGACACCTCTAGCACTAAGATGCAGTGTCTTAGACTGCTGTGCCACTCGGGAGAGGCAGAGCTGCCTGCAGCCTGTAAGATTCACTCAAAGAGTTGAAAGATAAAAAAAAAATGACATTTAATTCTGCTTGTCTCCTTGTCTCCAGGGGTTTAGGGGTGTTCCACTGTGTTACATTACAATATCTAATGCCTCAGAAATCAAGGCTACAGGCAGTCTTAATGAGGATGAGCTACAGTCACAAGCTCACTAATTAATGCACTGAAACGTTTTTATTACTTGCTGAAACACACACACACACACACACACACACACACACACACACACACACGCCAGCAGCTTGTTCCATCATCAAAGACAATTTAATTTCAGATGAGAAAGATCAGGAAAGTCAACCTCAGCGTGTTCGTTATTTGATTGTGAACATATGAGACTAGTGTTGTTTTTCAGCACTACCGTGCTCCACACCCTCATGCTCCGTGTGCATTCTCTGACCGCGTTCTCTTGAGTACAATCCTGTGAGGACGAAAGTGTGTAGAACACAAACATTTCATTTGAGAAGCACTTGCACTCTCCTCTACTGTATTACCTCACGCTGCATCTCCCCCTACTGCATTACCTCATGCTACATCTCCCCCTACTGTATTACCTCATGCTGCATCTCCCCTTACTGTATTACCTCATGCTACATCTCCCCCTACTGTATTAACTCATGCTACATCGCCCCCTACTGTATTAACTCATGCTACATCTCCCCCTACTGTATTACCTCATGCTGCATCTCCCCCTACTGTATTACCTCATGCTGCATCTCCCCCTACTGTATTACCTCATGCTACATCTCCCCCTACTGTATTACCTCATGCTACATCTCCCCCTACTGTATTACCTCATGCTACATCTCCCCCTACTGTATTACCTCGTGCTGCATCTCCCCCTGCTGTATTACCTCATGCTGCATCTCCCCCTACTGTATTAACTCATGCTACATCTCCCCCTACTGTATTACCTCATGCTGCATCTCCCCCTACTGTATCACCTCATGCTGCATCTCCCCCTGCTGTATTACCTCATGCTGCATCTCCCCCTACTGTATTACCTCATGCTACATCTCCCCCTACTGTATTACCTCATGCTGCATCTCACACTACTGTATTAACTCATGCTACATCTCACACTACTGTATTAACTCATGCTGCATCTCACACTACTGTATTAACTCATGCTACATCTCCCCCTACTGTATTAACTCATGCTGCATCTCCACTACTGTATTAACTCATGCTGTATCTCCCCCTACTGTATTACCTTACGCTGCATCTCCCCCTACTGTATTACCTCACGCTGCATCTCCACTACTGTATTAACTCATGCTGTATCTCCCCCTACTGTTTTACCTCATGCTGCATCTCCCCCTGCTGTATTACCTCACTCTGCATCTCACCCTACTGTATTACCTCATGCTGTGTCTCTCCCTACTGTATTACCTCAAGCTGCATCTCTCCCTACTGTATTACCTCACTCTGCATTTCCCCCTACTGTATTACCTCACTCTGCATCAGCCCCCCACTGTTTTACCTCATGCTGCATCTCCCCCTACTGTATTACCTCATGCTGCATCTACCCCTACTGTATTACCTCACGCTGCATCTCCCCCTACTGTATTACCTCATGCTGCATCTCACCCTACTGTATTACCTCACGCTGCATCTCCCCCTACTGTATTAACTCATGCTGCATCTACCCCTACTGTATTACCTCACGCTGCATCCCCCCATACTGTATTACCTCATGCTGCATCTCACCCTACTGTATTACCTCATGCTGTATCTCCCCCTACTGTATTACCTCATGCTGCATCTACCCCTACTGTATTACCTCACGCTGCATCTCCCCCTACTGTATTACCTCATGCTGCATCTCACCCTACTGTATTACCTCACGCTGCATCTCCCCCTACTGTATTAACTCATGCTGCATCTACCCCTACTGTATTACCTCACGCTGCATCCCCCCATACTGTATTACCTCACGCTGCATCTCCCCCTACTGTATTACCTCATGCTGCATCTACCCCTACTGTATTACCTCACGCTGCATCCCCCCATACTGTATTACCTCATGCTGCATCTCACCCTACTGTATTACCTCATGCTGTATCTCCCCCTACTTTATTACCTGTTGCTGCATCTCACCCTACTTTATCACCTCATGCTGCATCTCACCCTGCTGTATTACCTCACTCTGTATCTCCCCCTGCTGTATTACCTCACTCTGTATCTCCCCCTACTGTATTACCTCATGCTGCATCTCACCCTACTGTATTACCTTACGCTGCATCTACCCCTACTGTATTACCTCATGCTGCATCTCACCCTACTGTATTACCTCATGCTGTATCTCCCCCTACTGTATTACCTCATGCTGCATCTACCCCTACTGTATTACCTCACGCTGCATCTCCCCCTACTGTATTACCTCATGCTGCATCTCACCCTACTGTATTACCTCACGCTGCATCTCCCCCTACTGTATTAACTCATGCTGCATCTACCCCTACTGTATTACCTCACGCTGCATCCCCCCATACTGTATTACCTCACGCTGCATCTCCCCCTACTGTATTACCTCATGCTGCATCTACCCCTACTGTATTACCTCACGCTGCATCCCCCCATACTGTATTACCTCATGCTGCATCTCACCCTACTGTATTACCTCATGCTGTATCTCCCCCTACTTTATTACCTGTTGCTGCATCTCACCCTACTTTATTACCTCATGCTGCATCTCACCCTGCTGTATTACCTTACTCTGTATCTCCCCCTGCTGTATTACCTCACTCTGTATCTCCCCCTACTGTATTACCTCATGCTGCATCTCACCCTACTGTATTACCTTACGCTGCATCTACCCCTACTGTATTACCTCATGCTGTATCTCCCCCTTCTGTATTACCTCACTCTGTATCTCCCCCTACTGTATTACCTCACGCTGCATCTCTCCCTACTGTATTACCTCACGCTGCATCTCACCCTGCTGTATTACCTCATGCTGTATCTCCCCCTTCTGTATTACCTCACTCTGTATCTCCTCCTACTGTATTACCTCACACTGCATCCCCCCCTACTGTATTACCTCATGCTGCATCTCACCCTACTGTATTACCTCACTCTGTATCTCCCTTTCACTGAACCTTCTTCCAGCCAAGACAATGACGACAACAATCGATGAAACAAGATATACACAAAGCAAATGTTTTACTTCAGAATTATCAGCTAGATGTTTGAATCATAATAATCTAGCTAGCAAGCTAGTTAAAGAGGCAACAATTACCTAAAGCTAATATTATGCAAGATTGATGTCCATTCTTCGTGTGTAGCTAGCTAACAATTCTTTGTGGCTATCTGGCTAGCTAACAGTACTAGTAGCTAGTCAGTTAGCCCTGTTTACTTATTTTGGGCTTGCTATATAGGGTACGTAGGCAGGTAAACATGCAATAATTAACGCAGCCTGTATTTATTAACATATCAAGATAGAAAATACTGTAGTCAGGCAACATATGAGATGTGAATAGGCAACATTTCTTTCCTAAGTCAGTGTATTTTCTCTTGCTTCAGCCATTGCTTCAATTTTTTCCGTGGTTGCGTCATATTTCTTTTCATACTTTCCGTTAAATCTTAAAATATATACAAACGGAGTATGCATTCAAGAAGTGCCCTCCAGGCTCCCTTTCACATACTTTAATTTGGACTCATACTCCGACCCTCCCATGCTCCAATTTGCATGCTCGGAGCACGGTAGCACGGTAGCACGGTAGTACGGTAGCACAGTAGCACGGTAGTACGGTAGCATGGTAGTACGGTAGCATGGTAGTATGGTAGCACGGTAGTATGGTAGTATGGTAGTATGGTAGTAGGGTAGCACGGTAGTATGGTAGTACGGTAGTACGGTAGAACGGTAGTATGGCAGCATGGTAGTACAGTAGTATGGTAGCACGGTAGTATGGTAGCACATTAGCATGGTAGTATGGTAGCACGGTAGTATGGTAGTATGGTAGCACGGTAGTATGGTAGCACGGTAGTATGGTAGCATGGTAGTATGGTAGCACGGTAGTATGGTAGTACGGGTAGTATGGTAGTACGGTAGCACGGTAGTATGGTAGCATGGTAGTATGGTAGCACGGTAGTATGGTAGCACGGTAGTATGGTAGTAGGGTAGTACGGTAGCACGGTAGCACGGTAGTATGGTAGTACGGTAGCACGGTAGTATGGTAGTACGGTAGTACGGTAGCACGGTAGTATGGGAGTACGGTAGCACGGTAGTATGGGAGTACGGTAGTATGGGAGTACGGTAGCACGGTAGTATGGGAGTGCGGTAGTATGGGAGTACGGTAGTAGGGTAGTATGGTAGTACGGTAGCACAGTAGTACGGTAGTATGGTAGTACGGTAGCACAGTAGTATGGTAGTACGGTAGTATGGGAGTACGGTAGTATGGGAGTACGGTAGCACGGTAGTATGGTAGTACGGTAGTATGGGAGTACAGTAGTAGGGTAGTATGGTAGCACGGTAGTATGGGAGTATGGCAGTATGGTAGTACGGTAGCACGGTAGTATGGTAGTACGGTAGTATGGGAGTACGGTAGTAGGGTAGTATGGTAGTACGGTAGCACGGTAGTATGGGAGTATGGTAGTACGGTAGCACGGTAGTATGGTAGCACAGTAGTACAGTAGCACGGATAGTATGGTAG
Organism: Oncorhynchus mykiss; assembly: GCF_013265735.2. NCBI lineage: Eukaryota > Metazoa > Chordata > Actinopteri > Salmoniformes > Salmonidae > Oncorhynchus > Oncorhynchus mykiss. The sequence continues at coordinate 29,644,153 of NC_048588.1, forward strand.
TATGGTAGCACAGTAGTACGGTATACATACTTTAATTTGGACTCATACTCCGACCCTCCCATGCTCCAATTTGCATGCTCGGAGCACGGTAGCACGGTAGTACGGTAGCACGGTAGTACGGTAGCATGGTAGTACGGTAGCATGGTAGTATGGTAGCACGGTAGTATGGTAGTATGGTAGTATGGTAGTAGGGTAGCACGGTAGTATGGTAGTACGGTAGTACGGTAGAACGGTAGTATGGTAGCATGGTAGTACAGTAGTATGGTAGCACGGTAGTATGGTAGCACATTAGCATGGTAGTATGGTAGCACGGTAGTATGGTAGTATGGTAGCACGGTAGTATGGTAGCACGGTAGTATGGTAGCATGGTAGCACGGTAGTATGGTAGCACGGTAGTATGGTAGTACGGGTAGTATGGTAGTACGGTAGCACGGTAGTATGGTAGCATGGTAGTATGGTAGCACGGTAGTATGGTAGCACGGTAGTATGGTAGTAGGGTAGTACGGTAGCACGGTAGCACGGTAGTATGGTAGTACGGTAGCACGGTAGTATGGTAGTACGGTAGTACGGTAGCACGGTAGTATGGGAGTACGGTAGCACGGTAGTATGGGAGTACGGTAGTATGGGAGTACGGTAGCACGGTAGTATGGGAGTACGGTAGTATGGGAGTACGGTAGTAGGGTAGTATGGTAGTACGGTAGCACAGTAGTACGGTAGTATGGTAGTACGGTAGCACAGTAGTATGGTAGTACGGTAGTATGGGAGTACGGTAGTATGGGAGTACGGTAGCACGGTAGTATGGTAGTACGGTAGTATGGGAGTACAGTAGTAGGGTAGTATGGTAGCACGGTAGTATGGGAGTATGGAAGTATGGTAGTACGGTAGCACGGTAGTATGGTAGTACGGTAGTATGGGAGTACGGTAGTAGGGTAGTATGGTAGTACGGTAGCACGGTAGTATGGGAGTATGGTAGTACGGTAGCACGGTAGTATGGTAGCACAGTAGTACAGTAGCACGGATAGTATGGTAGTATGGTAGCACAGTAGTACGGTAGTATGGTAGCACAGTAGTACGGTAGTATGGTAGTACTGTAGTATGGTAGTACGGTAGCACGGTAGTATGCATTTTGAGAAAGACCCTGGGAGTCCCTGAGCTGTCCTCTATCACCCTCTCTACATGTCTCCCCTCCCACCTCCAAATGAAAGGAGAGTCTTAATCAGTTTTAGTCAGGCAATTATTAAATGTCCCACAAATGACCTGTGACAATTTGTTTTAAGTGCCAACTGAAGTGACAGAGGTTTAGATATATTGGTGCCTACCTCAGGTTTTTGGAGTGTACAGACTATCTAAACTAATTACCATGCAAAGATCTCCCCTCATCCCTCTCTCGTCTTCCTTCTCTCCCTTCCCTCCTCCGTTCACCCTCTCCAGGTGCGAGGAAGACGTAAACGAGTGTGTGCGGGGCGGAGCCACGGGTGGCGAAGGAGAATGTGAGAACGGCGGTGTGTGTGTCAACACGCACGGCTCGTTCTACTGCAACTGCACGGCGGGCTTCGTGGGCCAGCTCTGCGGCCTGCGGCCCGTGGTGGTACCAGACATGCAGGCTGGACACGCTATGGTGGGGAAAGAAGAACTGATCGGCATTGCTGTTGTCCTATTCGTCATCGTCACCCTCATCATCCTCTTCATCGCCTTCCGTAAGAAGGTATTTGTATTGTGTTGTTTACTTATTATTGTGTGTTTTTATTTTTACGATGAAATGTGTAAGTTGTATCAAATAATTCAGCCTTCGTTGCTTTTACAGATGTAGGGTCTTAAGTTGATCACACTGTCCTGCGATGTAGTACATTAAAACTTGTATTGTATTTAAGGTTTGAAAAGGCTTCTGAAGTTTCTAATTTCCACAGAAATGTCAGACTTGATCTTCCCGTAAGAAAAATGTATCAACCCCTACAAAAATGTCCATTAATTAATATTTCCTGTTGATACAGGATTATTTTCCTGCCTCAGAAACTGTCTCAAATGAAGATCCTACATCTTTAATCCTATATTTTGTTTTACAAGAAATACCAAAACTATATTTTGTCTCCAGGTGTTCCAGAAGAACTACTCCCGTAACAACTTGACGCTGGTCCAAGATCCAGCAACAGCAGCTCTGTTAAACAAGGCCAACGGGGTTCAGTTCAAGACCCTGCGCTGCACGCCGGGAGACCCCTTGAACCTGTACGCCGAAGCGGGGCTGTGCGCCACTGTGATAGGTGGCGGAGCTGGGATGCTCGGCCCGCCCCAGGTGCCTGTGAGGCCCATGGCATATACACCCTGTTTCCAAGGCGATCCGCGGTCCACGCTGGAGAAGATGGCTGACGGGAGAGGCGTGGAACACACTGAGATGAGCACCTTCCACCCAGAGTCACCCAGGATTCTGGGAGGCACAGCGCGAAGGGGGGTGGTGGTGTGTAGCGTGGCGCCCAACCTGCCACCTGTCTCGCCCTGTCGTTCTGACTGTGACTCCATCCACAAGAGCCCCTGGGACAGTGACGAGGGTCAGTGTGTGTGGGTGGGGGGACATAGTTATGTATTAGTGTGATGTGTTTGAACCTGTTTGTGTGTGGTACAGTCTTTGTTCATACGTGTTTGTGGTGTCTTGTGTGTGTGTATTCATGCATACTGTATATTCCGTTTGTGTGATTGAGTATCCCTCCAAGTGATTCTCTTTTCCAGGAACCCTTGAGGGGGAGTGCATTGTTGTTCCATTTCCATATTCATTCATATTCATATTACACAGAACTACACTCAGAGATCATCACGTTCAGTTTATCAAGACCATCCTAATTATGAGCTGGCTTTGATTCCCAAATCAAAAGTGTGTGTGTGTGTGTGTGTATGTGTGTGTGTGTGTGTGTGTGTGTGTGTGTGTGTGTGTGTGTGTGTGTGTGTGTGTGTGAGTGCGGGGTACATCTAGCTCTCGATGCCAGCAGTGTTGTCGATGGAGCCAAAGTATGTGTGTGATTTGTGCCACAACAAAGACAGCCCTGGCACAAACGAGCCTGTTCTTCAGTGACTAACCACGCTGAGGGCCAACTCTCCCTGGCCTGCTCCCACCGCCCTCAGACGCCCTGAACTTTACCCTCTGACCTCTCCCTGCAGGTAAAATGGTAGATATGGGCGAAGAGATGACCTGTTTCTCAGGGAGCAACAAGGGCAGCAACTCTGAGGTCCAATCACTGAGCTCCTTCCACTCCGACTCCTGCGACGACAACGGTAAGACATGCCCCTCCTTTCTCGTGCCTCTTTACGGCCACACCCATAGCAACAGTGAGGTAGTCTGCCGTCCGGTCCGATAGCAACACTTAACTTAGTCTTGTCTTCCCCTAACCCCCTATCATTAGCCTTAGGTGTTTGCAGATTCAGAAGTACCAGATACTGTATTTAAAAGCAATATGGCTGAAGCTCCCTAAAGCACGTCGGATGAGGTCGCGCCATCGCCATATTGCGTCAATAACAGTTCATTTAGATCTGCAAACACCTAAGAGATAGGGAACTAGGAGTCGGGGGGAGTCGGGGGGTGTGATGTTATGTCATTAAAAGAGAGATGTTGTGGTTAACAATAACTAACACCCCTCTCTCCAACAGATGCATTTACTCCTGCTGTGTTATAAAAGTGTTTCAGGAAAACAATTGTATATCCAGTGTGTTAGTTTATTTGTCAATGTTATTGTTTGATTTATGTGTTTCATATAATCTGTTCATGTTCATTCTTGGAGGGGTTTTTTTTTCCGTTTTTTTAATCCAGTTATTTTAATCCCGTGAATTGTTTTATTTCCATACCTGTCAGATTGTTGTTTTCATTTGGAAGTGACAGTGTGACAGTGTGTTAGTTGATTTCCATACCTGTCAGATTGTTGTTTTCATTTGGAAGTGACAGTGTGACAGTGTGACAGTGTGACAGTGTGACAGTGTGTTAGTTGATTTCCATACCTGTCAGATTGTTGTTTTCATTTGGAAGTGACAGTGTGACAGTGTGTTAGTTGATTTCCATACCTGTCAGGTTGTTGTTTTCATTTGGAAGTGGCAGTGTGACAGTGTGACAGTGTGTTAGTTGATTTCCATACCTGTCAGATTGTTGTTTTCATTTGGAAGTGACAGTGTGACAGTGTGACAATGTGACAGTGTGTTAGTTGATTTCCATACCTGTCAGATTGTTGTTTTCATTTGGAAGTGACAGTGTGACAGTGTGTTAGTTTATTTCCATACCTGTCAGATTGTTGTTTTCATTTGGAAGTGACAGTGTGACAGTGTGACAATGTGACAGTGTGTTAGTTGATTTCCATACCTGTCAGATTGTTGTTTTCATTGTGAAGTGACAGTGTGACAATGTGACAGTGTGTTAGTTGATTTCCATACCTGTCAGATTGTTGTTTTCATTTGGAAGTGACAGTGTGACAGTGTGACAGTGTGTTAGTTGATTTCCATACCTGTCAGATTGTTGTTTTCATTGTGAAGTGACAGTGTGACAATGTGACAGTGTGTTAGTTGATTGCCATACCTGTCAGATTGTTGTTTTCATTGTGAAGTGACAGTGTGACAATGTGACAGTGTGTTAGTTGATTTCCATACCTGTCAGATTGTTGTTTTCATTTGGAAGTGACAGTGTGACAGTGTGTTAGTTTATTTCCATACCTGTCAGATTGTTGTTTTCATTTGGAAGTGACAGTGTGACAGTGTGACAATGTGACAGTGTGTTAGTTGATTTCCATACCTGTCAGATTGTTTTCATTGTGAAGTGACAGTGTGACAATGTGACAGTGTGTTAGTTGATTTCCATACCTGTCAGATTGTTGTTTTCATTTGGAAGTGACAGTGTGACAGTGTGTTAGTTTATTTCCATACCTGTCAGATTGTTGTTTTCATTTGGAAGTGACAGTGTGACAGTGTGTTAGTTGATTTCCATACCTGTCAGATTGTTGTTTTCATTGTGAAGTGACAGTGTGACAATGTGACAGTGTGTTAGTTGATTTCCATACCTGTCAGATTGTTGTTTTCATTTGGAAGTGACAGTGTGACAGTGTGACAGTGTGACAGTGTGTTAGTTGATTTCCATACCTGTCAGATTGTTGTTTTCATTTGGAAGTGACAGTGTGACAGTGTGACAGTGTGTTAGTTGATTTCCATACCTGTCAGATTGTTGTTTTCATTGTGAAGTGACAGTGTGACAATGTGACAGTGTGTTAGTTGATTTCCATACCTGTCAGATTGTTGTTTTCATTTGGAAGTGACAGTGTGACAGTGTGACAGTGTGTTAGTTGATTTCCATACCTGTCAGATTGTTGTTTTCATTTGGAAGTGACAGTGTGACAGTGTGACAGTGTGACAGTGTGACAGTGTGACAGTGTGTTAGTTGATTTCCATACCTGTCAGATTGTTGTTTTCATTTGGAAGTGACAGTGTGACAGTGTGACAGTGTGACAGTGTGTTAGTTGATTTCCATACCTGTCAGATTGTTGTTTTCATTTGGAAGTGACAGTGTGACAGTGTGACAGTGTGACAGTGTGTTAGTTGATTTCCATACCTGTCAGGTTGTTGTTTTCATTTGGAGGTGACAGTGTGACAGTGTGACAGTGTGACAGTGTGTTAGTTGATTTCCATACCTGTCAGGTTGTTGTTTTCATTTGGAAGTGACAGTGTGACAGTGTGTTAGTTGATTTCCATACCTGTCAGGTTGTTGTTTTCATTTGGAAGTGACAGTGTGACAGTGTGACAGTGTGACAGTGTGACAGTGTGTTAGTTGATTTCCATACCTGTCAGGTTGTTGTTTTCATTTGGAAGTGACAGTGTGACAGTGTGTTAGTTGATTTCCATACCTGTCAGATTGTTGTTTTCATTTGGAAGTGACAGTGTGACAGTGTGACAGTGTGACAGTGTGACAGTGTGTTAGTTGATTTCCATACCTGTCAGATTGTTGTTTTCATTTGGAAGTGACAGTGTGACAGTGTGTTAGTTGATTTCCATACCTGTCAGATAGTTGTTTTCATTTGGAAGTGACAGTGTGACAGTGTGACAGTGTGACAGTGTGTTAGTTGATTTCCATACCTGTCAGGTTGTTGTTTTCATTTGGAAGTGACAGTGTGACAGTGTGACAGTGTGTTAGTTGATTTCCATACCTGTCAGGTTGTTGTTTTCATTTGGAAGTGACAGTGTGACAGTGTGACAGTGTGTTAGTTGATTTCCATACCTGTCAGGTTGTTGTTTTCATTTGGAAGTGACAGTGTGACAGTGTGTTAGTTGATTTCCATACCTGTCAGGTTTTTGTTTTCATTTGGAAGTGACAGTGTGACAGTGTGTTAGTTGATTTCCATACCTGTCAGGTTGTTGTTTTCATTTGGAAGTGACAGTGTGACAGTGTGACAGTGTGACAGTGTGTTAGTTGATTTCCATACCTGTCAGGTTGTTGTTTTCATTTGGAAGTGACAGTGTGACAGTGTGACAGTGTGACAGTGTGCACACAGACAGACATCTGACATAAGAGGAATAACACTGTGCTTCCATCCACACAGCTATGTTGTGTTTGTTAACTTGTCAATGTTTCATCATCACACATTCAAGCACATGTTGTTCTTTCCCATGTCTTTCAATGGTTGTACTCGTTGATATTGCAGTTCCAATTGTTGTCAGAAGCCAGTTCAGGTTTTAGGTGGTTGTTTATGTGTTGTGTTACATTGTGCTGTGTTGTCTGTGTTTTTGTTATTGTTATGGAACTTGTGCTTTGTTTTTGTGGCGTTTTGTTATTGGGAAAAAGTCAGTAGTAGTTATTTTTACTTAGAGAGTTAGCCTATAAAGGGTTGTTTCTTAATCGACATGGATCACTCAGGTCATTCTGCAAAAATCACTGACATCCACATGTCAATCTATATAATCATAGTGTGTTGCTACTATGTACTAGACTACATAGCTGAAATGCAATGCTGACATAACATTGATGCTTCATTCATTCATAATTAATGGAACCGCTTCACTGTCAAGATGATCACGTTTCACATAATATCCTACTCTGATATTAGCCAATCAGGCCACAGAACAATCTGAATCAGTTCGGCTGACCACTCCAGTAGATGTGATGTCATTATAATGTTCATTCCATTTAATTTCTCCATTTGCTTTTTATTTTTCTATTCATCTGATTTTCATTGAATGTCTTCAGAACATCATTTAACAGTCTAGCTCTCGTCTCTCTGAGCACAGCCCTACCTCATGTATACATATGTAAATTGGAGTGTGTGTTGGTACAAGTGTGTGTGCGTGTACTGAGGATACTCTCCAATATTTGGACGAGCAAATGCACATGGATTCTGTGTTAGTCCCCTCCTACATACTTAGAAAAAAAGGTTCCAAAAGAGTTCTTTGGCTGTCCCCATAGGATAACCTTTTTTGGTTCCAGGAGAACACTTTTTGGTTCCAGGTAGAAATAACCCTTTTGGTTCCAGGTAGAACCCTTTACACAGAGGGTTCTACATGGAACCCAAAAGGTTTCTTTCTACCTGGAACCAAAAAGGGTTCTCCTATCGGGTCAGCCGAAAACTTATTTTAGGTACTAGATAGCAAAACATTTTCTAAGAGTGTAGGTCTTCTAAGTCTGGTTCCATATGTAGCTTTGGATCAGACACCTCCCATGCTACACGTCTCTAGTGTTGATCCCTTCTTCAGCCAATAGTAGCTCTGCTTCCTGGCAGCCCGTTGTCAACTTCCTGTGTCTCAAACCGTGTCTCCTCCCTCTGCTTCTCTTCAACAAGCCTCCATAGTGACCGTCATTCGACTGGTCAATGATGCAGTCGACACTATTGAAAACGAAGGTACCATGTCTCATCCATCCTCCTCTCTCTCTCTATCCTTCTGACACTCTCTTTACTTCTCCCTGCACTTCTCTCTCTCTATGAGATGCCATGCCAATGCTCTCCATGACAATACTCTGACAGTGCTGTGGTTTGAAAATCATGTACTTCAGGCATGATGTAAAATACATGGCTTGCATGTAATGTAAACTCAAAGTACACACATACTGTAGGCTTTATATTTTCAGTACACATCAAATACCTAGCTTACATTGAACCCATATGTTGAAGTGTCAAGCCTCAACACACACACACACACACACACACATCAGGGGTTCATGGGGGAGGGGGGGTCTGACAAAAAGGAAGTGGTGGGAAAAGTAAAGATACCTTAATAGAAAGTCACTCGAGTAAAAGTAAAGGTCACCCAGTAAAATACTACTTGAGTAAAAGTTTTAAAGGATTTGGTTTTAAATATACTTAAGTATCAAAAGTAAATGTAATTGCAAAAATATACTTAAGTATCAAAAGTAAAAGTATAAATCATTTAAAATTGCTTATATTAAGCAAACCTGACAGCACAATGTTCTTTTTTTAAACATTTGTATTTAAAGATAGCCAGGGGCACACTACAACACGCAGACATCATTTACAAGCAAAGCATTTGTGTTTAGTGAGTCCGTCGGATCAGAGGCAGTAGAAATCACCAGGGATATTCTCTTAATAAGTGTGTGAATTGGACCATGGAAAGGGAAAATGTATGGAGTAAAAGGTACATTATTTTCTTTAGGAATGTAGTTGTAATGATGTGCGCTGAGAGTCAGGATGCAAGTTCAGGGAGTGAGTGTTTTAATAAATAAACACAACATAATACAAAATAACAAACACGAACAATACACAGAACTGACACAGAACTGACACAGTAACGCCTGGGGATGGAACCAAAGAGAATGACATATATAGGGAAGGTAATCAGGGAAGTGATGGAGCCCAGGTGAGTCTGATGAAGCACAGGTGCGCGTAACGATGGTGACAGGTGTGCGCCATAACGAGCAGCCTGGTGACCTAGAGGCCGGAGAGGGATCATGTGTGACAGTAGTGAAGTAAAGGTAGTGAAAAAATATAAGTAGTAAAGTACAGATACCCCCCAAAAATGACTTAAGTAGTACTTTAAAGTATTTTTTAATAAGTAATTTACACCACTGCAAAAAGGTCAGGGCTGAATCAGTGTTACTCACAACATGTGCATTGACATATTACACATACATAAACTGACATATTACACATACATAAATACACTGACATATTACACATACATAAATCAACTGACATATTACACATACATAACCTGACATATTACACATACATAAATACACTAACATATTACACATACATACATAAATCAACTGACATATTACACATACATAAATACACTAACATATTACACATACATAAATACACTAACATATTACACATACATAAACTGACATATTACACATACAT
>NC_048588.1:29655981-29755981 GCF_013265735.2 Oncorhynchus mykiss
CTCCCTCTCTCTCCATCTCTCTCTCTCCCTCTCTCTTCCTCTCTCTCTCCCTCTCTCTCCCTCCCTCTCTCTCCCTCCCTCTCTCTCCCTCTCTCTCTCTCCCTCTCTCTCTCTCCCTCTCTCTCCCTCTCTCTCTCTCCCTCTCTCTTCCTCTCTCTCCCTCTCTCTCTCTTCTCAGTCTCCCTCTCTCTCTTCACAGTCTCCGTCTCAGCTCACTGTGTTTGTGTGGTTTGTTACTCCTAGCCCCCTGCCAACACACACACACCCCAGCATGTGTTTTCCCCAGTCACAGTGTTGTTGTGCTGACTGAGCAGCACTGATACTTCCTTGGAGTTGGCACGTTGCCGGGGTGGAGAGGCTTCGCTCATCTCCCATGACAAGCACTCACTCTCCAACGCGCCTTGTGGCCGTTCTTCCTCAGTTTGGCCAATTTTCACTTTCATTTGCTTTTGCCTGCTGCCTGTGACGTGTGATGTTTGATCCTCCCACTGCATTGCATTGGCATCCCACCTCCGAGCGTGTTGTTTTGTTGTTACTGCTTTAAATGAGTTTGTCCTCGCTGACGTTGCTTTGTTGAGATTTGTTTTTTACTTTTTACTGCTTCTCACTTTTGTTTTGTAATTTGCTTTGATGCATGTACTGTCTGTCTGTCTGTCTGTCTGTCTGTCTGTCTGTCTGTCTGTCTGTCTGTCTGTCTGTCTGTCTGTCTGTCTTTCCGTTCTTTGTTATTGTTTTGAATTTTACAGTTGAATGCTTTGTGAAACATTCTCTGGTTAACATGCAAAAGTATGTCAAGCTGTGAAGTGTTTGTTTACGTTGAATGATCCCATCGATCAGTCGCCTCTGATCTCTCACCATGGCTCGGCTGTTCCGAAGTGCCACCCTGTGCCACCCTGACTCCTCCTGAACCCTGACATGCTGTGACCTTTTGATCTGTGACCCCTGTCCTTACGTTCCCAGGCCTCCCTCCCGCATGTTGTGAAATCTTCAAAACACAGCTAACATGTTCACTGTACAGGATGTTCCCCGTGCTGTGGTTGACGTCTAACTGTGTTTTTGTTATCTACAAACATGCCCGATGGACCTCTGCAGACAGACTGTAGTTGTCCACTAACATGCCCGATGGACCTCTGCAGACAGACTGTAGTTGCCAACTAACATGCCCGATGGACCTCTGCAGACAGACTGTAGTTGTCCACTAACATGCCCGATGGACCTCCGCAGACAGACTGTAGTTGTCCAATAACATGCCAGATGGACCTACAGATTGTAACTGTCCATCAGGCATGTTGGCAGAGATTGTGTCTACTAAATGTAATCTAACTCTGTCCCTCCCTCCTCCAGCATATCACTGGGACACGTCTGACTGGATGCCCAACTCACGGCTGCCCGACATCGAGGAGGTGCCCAGTTACGAGGCGAGCGGCCTGGCAGGCCACGGAGACATGGTTGCCTCAGCCTCCCGACTGGGGGGCAGCTCTCGCCTGGGGGGCAGCGCCCGGGAACTGGATTCAGACTACTACCTCGGGGGCTACGACATCGACAGTGATTTCCCACCTCCTCATGAGGAAGAGTTCCTGACCCAGGACCAGCTCCCTCCTCCCCTCCCCACTCCCCTGGAGGAGTACCAGGAGCACCCCTACGACACCCTGCCCGCCAACCGGCCCGCCTCCAAGGAGAGCACCCTGAGTGGGAGTGTTAGTGGCAGCACCGGACGCCACAGGTCCCCCCGCCCACACTTCCACCCGAGCCAATACCTGCCCCCACACCAGCTGCCCCTGGGGGAGGCGGGGCAAGGCGGGCCGGGAGGGGAAGGGTTCAGCACTTTTGTGGGTGGGGCGATCATGTCGGGAGGCGGGGACATGGATGATAATGTGTCGCTGAATAGGAGGTTGTCAGTGAACACATCATCGGCCTCGGACTTGTCAGCCCCCTGTGGTTTTGACGACTCAGAGGCGGGCGGTAGTGACTTGGACAGTATGGATGAGCTCCACCGGGGTGGGACACACACCGTAGAGATGCAGCAACAGACTGAGGTCTGAGGTCTGACTGGGCCCCACCGTGGGGTCAAGGAGAGTGGCAAGGGGACGGGTGGGCATGAGTGCAGGATAGAGACTGCTGGAGTAGGAAGTGGACACTGTGTCGAGCTGTGCAGGTTCCTCTGGACTGAGTAATGAAAGATGGAGGTAGTCACTCAGAGGGGAATGATTGGTGTTTAATGGACACACTGCTAGATAGTGGCTACGTCATCAAAACAGTACCAACCTAGCCCTTCAACCACTGCCATTGCAAACACTAACCTCAAACCACTTCACCCATTGCAGGCTTTATCCTTAAACCACTTTTCTTCATTCCAAGCCACTACCCTTATTCATGACCCTTTAGCCACTACCCATGAGCTAATACCAAGCCGCATGCAATGGAAAGCAATGTGTTTTGACACATTAGTACCTACAGCGGGCCATCATCATAGCCACTAACCTAGCAGTGGCCCGTGTCAAGATCAGATGAGTGTTATCCTCTTCCATAGCGAGGAACAGAGAGCCTACCAGATATGTTGAGTACGTATAAAAACAGGGTTAGAATGTGAATAAGAAAGATTAAGTTTAAAAAAAAATACAAACTTTTAAGAGACAAGTCTGACAAGTGCAGGAGACAATGGATGATCGAGTGCAGAGAAAATGGATGAGCTAGTGCAGAGAAAATGGATGAGCTAGTGCAGAGAAAATGGATGAGCTAGTGCAGAGAAAATGGACGAGCTAGTGCAGAGAAAATGGACGAGCTAGTGCAGAGAAAATGGATGAGCTAGTGCAGAGAAAATGGATGAGCTAGTGCAGAGAAAATGGATGAGCTAGTGCAGAGAAAATGGATGAGCTAGTGCAGAGAAAATGGATGAGCTAGTGCAGAGAAAATGGATGAGCTAGTGCAGTGAAAATGGATGAGCTAGTGCAGTGAAAATGGACGAGCTGGTGCAGAGAAAATGGATGAGCTAGTGCAGAGAAAATGGATGAGCTAGTGCAGAGAAAATGGATTAGCTAGTGCAGAGAAAATGGATGAGCTAGTGCAGAGAAAATGGATGAGCTCGTGCAGAGAAAATGGATGAGCTAGTGCAGAGAAAATGGACGAGCTAGTGCAGAGAAAATGGATGAGCTCATGCAGAGAAAATGGATGAGCTAGTGCAGAGAAAATGGATGAGCTCATGCAGAGAAAATGGATGAGCTCATGCAGAGAAAATGGATGAGCTAGTGCAGAGAAAATGGATGAGCTCGTGCAGAGAAAATGGATGAGCTAGTGCAGAGAAAATGAACGAGCTAGTGCAGAGAAAATGAACGAGCTAGTGCAGAGAAAATGGATGAGATCCTGCAGAGAAAATGGATGAGCTGGTGAATCAAGAAAAGATGAAGAATGTTTGGTAAAAAGAAAAGACAAGACAATATTGTAATCGAACGGTCAGAACTGTGATATGGCCTCGTCTTTCTGCTCAAAGCAGATGTGATTGTTTTAGCTGCACACAGCTTCCCTGTCCCTCCTCTCACTATACCTGCCTACCCACAGAGGCCCAACAAGGACTTCTCCCTAACCAGGATGCGTGTGGGGGGGTGGGGGGGGGGGGGGTACACACATCCCCTCACTGCTCATGCATAGCCTGTACAGAATTTGTGAAAATGAAATGGAAGATTTTTTGTGTGATTATCCACTCTAAGAACGCCATTTGGATTGATGTGAAATATGTTTATTATTACCCCTAGTCCAAACGTCCACCCCTGAAATCATTCCTGTGACGCCATGAGAGTTTAGCCATCCTTCTGTCCCACCACATGCTAATCTGCTATCCTGACGCTCTTCTTTTCTGACAAGTAATTTTGCTTTAATGATGTTGTTATATGATCTTTATTGTTTTGCACTAGTATCTTTAGATTTGTGGTTTTGATGGTTATTACATGAAACGTGCTATATTATTGAAATCCTCCAAATGACATTATCATGATATGTAATTCTGGCCCAGTTAAATTAGCATAATAAGCTATGAGCAATTTTTATGTTAGCCATTTTCTTTTCACTAAAGTCCCCGATTTTCAAATAGATGTAAAAAAAAATGGCAATTCACATAGAGTTTTCTTGAGCTATTACATTTCCGAGCATGCAACACATTGCATTTTCTTTCCCTTCCTTGTTCTCCTTTTCTCCCATGTTGTTTTACCCTGAGCAGGCTTCATACAGTCACTCCAGTATTTCCCAAAGCCATAACAGCAATAGATTGACTGGTGGATGAGGAGTAGGGTCCGTGCACAATGCAAATGCATTCTGGGAAAATAATATAATAATGTAGCATCCCATCACAACGGCTGTCACAGCGGCCAGGCACCGTTGCACCATGGGTCTTGTCAGTTGCTGTGTTCCATTTTCGTTCTCTCCGCTTAAAAAAATAATATAAACAACGGTCACTAACAATGGCTTATTCTAAACACATCTCTATCGCTCCAGGACAGAAGGACCGATAACAAAACAGATGAGTGTCGTATAATTCTATTGGACTTGGAGTTCTATTGGACTTGGAGTTCTATTGGACTTGGAGTTGTATTGGAATTGGAGTTCTATTGGACTTGGAGTTGTATTGGACTTGGAGTTCTATTGGACTTGGAGTTCTATTGGACTTGGAGTTCTATTGGACTTGGAGTTGTATTGGACTTGGAGTTGTATTGGACTTGGAGTTGTATTGGACTTGGAGTTCTATTGGACTTGGAGTTGTATTGGACTTGGAATTGTATTGGACTTGGAGTTGTATTGGACTTGGAGTTGTATTGGACTTGGAGTTCTATTGGACTTGGAGTTCTTTTGGACTTGGAGTTCTATTGGAATTTGAGTTCTTTTGGACTTGGAGTTGTATTGGACTTGGAATTGTATTGGACTTGGAGTTGTATTGGACTTGGAGTTGTATTGGACTTGGAATTCTATTGTAAAATAATATACCTGATCCAGTCGGGCAAGATTTTTTTGTAAAAGATGTAAGTTTGTGTTAAAATCTTTGTACAGTGTACATAGATTGCTGGGTTGTTAAAATGCTGATTTTGTAGATATTGAATTGCAATCCTGACCACCTTTCTTTGAGTTTCTTGTTTTTGTTCGATATGAATGTGGACAATAAGAGACCATGATAAATCAGTCATTTAACCTAATCTCCCCTCCTCTGTTGGCCTTTCGCCTAAAGTATTATTTTATTTCATTAACCTTTGCTTTAAAACATAAAAAGCCTTTCAATAGACTAGTTAGAACTTGCACGGTATTAAATGCACTAAACCTGCTTTACATTACATCCCTGTGTTTTTTCTTTTTTGTTTAAAATCCTCTGGTTTCTGTTTCTTTTCAATGATTTTAGGTAGTATTGAAATATGTCTAATCTAACTGCAGCAATTGAGTGTACAGAATTAGTTATTTTTTAACTGCTTTTTTGTTTTTTAAATCAATGCTGTAAATAAAAAAGGTTATTGATCAAACAAAGACTAATTTCATCCTTAATGCAATGGAAAAGGTTTGTCTATGATGTCACAGAATGGACTAAACTTGATTAACTGTAAAAGGTTTGCAAAGTAACTTGTTTGCAAGGTAAACTGGTATGATTACAGATTTACATGCAAGCGTCACTTATTGCCCTAAAGCCCTTAAACTCAACTGTGGACCTCGAAACCAGTTCCACTGCATTTTTTAATTTACCCCCTCTAATCAGGAACTGATTTAGAACAGAAAACCAGCAGGCTCCGGACCTCGTAGGGTAAGAGTTGAGTACCCCTGCTCTAAAGCAGTGTTTCCCAACTCCGGTCCTCCAGTACCCCAAACTGTACATATTTCTGTTGTGGACCCGGACCAGTACAGTCGTGGCCAAAAGTTTTGAGAATGACACAAATATACATTTTCACAAAGTCTGCTGTCTCAGTTTCTATGATGGCAATTTGCATATACTCCAGAACGTTATGAAGAGTGATCAGATGAATTACAATTAATTGCAAAGTCCCTCTTTGCCATGCAAATTAACTGAATCCCCCAAAAAACATTTCCACTGCATTTCAGCCCTGCCACAATAGGACCAGCTGACATCATGTCAGTGATTCTCTCGTTAACACAGGTGTGAGTGTTGACGAGGACAAGACTGGAGATCACTCTGTCATGCTGATTGAGTTAGAATAACAGACTGGAAGCTTCAAAAGCAGGGTGGTGCTTGGAATCATTGTTCTTCCTCTGTCAAACATGGTTACCTGCAAGGAAACACGTGCCGTCATCATTGCTTTGCACAAAAAGGGCTTCACAGGCAAGGATATTGCTGCCAGTAAGATTGCACCTAAATCAACCATTTATCAGATCATCAAGAACTTCAAGGAGAGCAGTTCAATTGTTGTGAAGAAGGCTTCAGGGCGCCCAAGAAAGTCCAGCATGCGCCAGGACCGTCTCCTAAAGTTGATTCAGCTGCGGGATCGGGGCACCACCAGTACAGAGCTTGCTCAGGAATGGCAGCAGGCAGGTGTGAGTGCATCTGTACGCAAAGTGAGGCGAAGACTTTTGGAGGATGGCCTGGTGTCAAGAAGGGCAGCAAAGAAGCCACTTGTCTCCAGGAAAAACATCAGGGACAGACTGATATTCTGCAAAAGGTACAGGGATTGGACTGCTGAGGACTGGGGTAAAGTCATTTTCTCTGATGAATCCCCTTTCCGATTGTTTTGGGCATCCAGAAAAAAGCTTGTCTGGAGAAGACAAGGTGAGCGCTACCATCAGTCCTGTGTCATGCCAACAGTAACGCCTCCTGAGACCATTCATGTGTGGGGTTGCTTCTCAGCCAAGGGAGTGGGCTCACTCACAATTTTGCCTAAGAACACAGCCATGAATAAAGAATGGTAACCAACACATCCTCTGAGCGCAACTTCTCCCAACCATCCAGGAAGAGTTTGGTGACGAACAATGCCTTTTCCAGCATGATGGAGCACCTTGCCATAAGGCAAAAGTGATAACTAAGTGGCTTGGGGAACAAAACATTGATATTTTGGGTCCATGGCCAGGAAACTCCCCAGACCTTAATCCCATTGAGAACTTGTGGTGATTCCTCAAGAGGCAGGTGGACAAACAAAACCCCACAAATTCTGACAAACTGCAAGCATTGATTATGCAAGAATGGGCTGCCATCAGTCAGGATGTGGCCCAGAAGTTCATTGACAGTATGACAGAGCATATTGCAGAGGTCTTGAACAAGAAGGGTCAACACTGCAAATATTGACTATTTGCATCAACTTCATGTAATTGTAAATAAAAGCCTTTGACACTTATGAAATGCTTGTAATTATACTTCAGTATTCCATAGTAACATCTGACAAAAATATCTAAACACACTTGTCGAATAACGAAGTGTCTCCAGTGCGCTATTCTAACCCGGTGCGCTCTATTCCAGCTCATCGCATTGGTCGGGCTAGAATGGGCATCCAGCCAGGAAGGAAGGTCCCGGCTCAGCGGTCCTGGTCTCCAGTATATCTCCTTGGACCAGGATATCCTGCGCCGGCTCTGCTCACTGTGTCTCTGGTGAGTCTGCACAGCCCAGTGCGTCCTGTGCCAGGGCGAAAATAAACATCCAGCCAGGACGGGTTGTGTCATCTCTACACTCCAGACCTCCAGTGTGCCTCCACAGTCCAGTACGTCCTGTGCCTCCTCCCCGCACTCGCCCTGAGGTGCGTGTCACCAGCCCGGTACCACCAGTGCCGGCACCACGCACCAGGCCTCCAGTGCGCCTCCAGGGTCCAGTACGCCCTGTTCCTGCTCCTCACACTTGCCCTGAGGTGCGTGTCCCCAGCCCGGTACCACCAGTGCCGGCACCACGCACCAGGCCTACAGTGCACCTCGGCAGTCCAGTACGCCCTGTTCCTGCTCCTCGCACTCGCCCTGAAGTGCGTGTCCCCGGCCCGCTACCACCAGTGCCGGCACCACGCACCAGGCCTACTGTGCGCCTCGGCAGTCCAGAGCGTCCGGCGATAGTACCCAGTCCAGCGCGTCCGGCGACAGGCCACAGTCCGGATCCTCCAACGACGGGCCACAGTCCGGAACCTCCAACGACGGGCCACAGTCTGGAGCCTCCAACGACGGGCCACAGTCCGGAGCCTCCAGCGACGGGCCACAGTCCGGGGCCTCCAGCGACGGACCCCAGTCCGGGGCCTCCAGCGATGATCCCCAGCCTGGGGCCTCCGGCGATGATCCACGCAGCAACGGTCCCCAGCCCGGGGCCTCCAGCGACAGTCCCCAGCCCGGGATCTCCGGCGATGATCCGCAGTCCAGAGCCTCAGCCGATGATCCACGGGTCAGTGCTACAAAGGCGGAGGGATCAGAAGGGGGGCGGCGACCAGAACCAGAGCCGCCACCGATATTAGATGCCCACCCAGACCCTCCCATATAAGATTAGGTGTCCGTCCGGCCGGGGGGTACTTAGTTATCTTTGTTTTCTTTAGTATTTTGGTTAGGTCAGGGTGTGATGAGAGTGGTTTGTTAGTTTTTGAATTGTCTATGGGGTTTTGTATGTCTAGGGGTTTTTGTAAGTCTAGGTGTTTATATGTCTATTGTTGCCTGAATTGGTTCTCAATCAGAGGCAGCTGTTTATCGTTGTCTCTGATTGGGGATCATATTTAGGTATCCATATTCCTTGGGTATTTTGTGGGTTCTTATTCTATGTTAACTTGCCTGTTCTGCACTTCTCATATTAGCTTCACGGTTCATTTTGATGTTTTGTTTAGTTTGTTCAGTGTTCTTTCTTTAATTAAAGAAGTATGTACACTTACCACGCTGCTCCTTGGTCTCCTCTTTATGACAACCGTGATAACTATATTGATTACTATAAGTTGTGGGACACTGTTGCTTAACTTGGCTTAACTGGCATATAATTACAGATGTACTTCCTCGGGTTAGAAGGAAAAGGCTAAGTCCAGAAGATCCATGCAAACTGTCAATTATTTAGGCATAGCGTTGTATAGCAAGCATGTGGTCTTTTGGCACTTACTCACACTGTTGTACACAACACAAGAACAAAAGTTGAGCTGCTGACAGATGCAGGCTTGCATCAGGTGGAATGGTGCGCTTATAACTCAAGTCTGTGAAACCACGAGAGGGAGCGCAAGGCCGTGTGTAGAAGATTGTCAATCAACGATTGGGCTTTTCCACAGTTGTAGAATACTATGCTACACACTAGTATCCCTTGATCATGTGTAGTACTTACTATAGAATTATGTAGTAAACTGCAGAATACTACAGTAATGTCCACAAAATCACTACTGTGTCCGCAAAAACACAAGTTTTTTAAACTATAGTAATACTAAAGTATTTAACATATATCCCATTCATTCCCATTCCCCATATCCAAGTTTGTGCCTCCCATGAGTGAGAAACTTACATGCCAAGTATAGACTGTTCCCTACAGGTTATAGAAAAGACTCCAGAATTACCTACCTAGAAGTTATGGAAATTGTGTTTTTTTAATATTTGTCCAGAGGTTTCCTCAAGGAGAAAGCCCCCACTTCTATGCTGAAGATAATAAAACAAAAACAGTACGGTAATGTCCGCAAAAATATTTCAGTAATTACTATAGTATACACTATAGCTTTTTTAAACTATAGTAATACTACAGTATTTATACTACTGTATTGATCAACTGTAAATACTACAGTATTCTACAGTCATATCCGTAAAAACAATAAAGTAAATACTACAGTAAAGTCCTCGAAAACACTACAGTGAATACTTTATTAAATAAACATGGTAATGCTACAGTATTCATGTCATAGTGTACTACAGTATTTTTGCATGTGGGAATGTCACATTGCCTTGCTTTAGTACAGAATGACAGCTTGGATCACTATGCTTTGTAAGTGTGAGGGAAATATGGGGGGTACAGTTTTGCATAACGATGTCACTCCATACCTCCCAACAACAGGTGTGTGTGTGTGTGTGTGTGTGTGTGTGTGTGTGTGTGTGTGTGTGTGTGTGTGTGTGTGTGTTTAATAATAATACATTGATGCAGTGGAAACCAGATAGGCCTGTTGTTTTCCCATTCTCAGATTAAAAGCTTAGAGTCACTAGAGACCTTTTCCCTCTGTCCCTCTCTCTCTCAAATGTTTTCTGTTTGCGTCTGTCCCTCTCTCTCTCTCTCTCTCTCTCTCAAATGTGTTCTGTTTTTGTCTCTCCCCCTCTCTCTCTCTCTCAAATGTTTTCTGTCTGTATGTCTGTTCCCCTCTAAAAAATGTTCTGTCTATCTCAACTGTTCTCTGTCCTCGTCTCTCTCTCTTTCCTTAGGCTATTTAGCTTTGTCATGCTAATTTATTTGACATTTCTCTTTTGCACGGCTGCAATCAGTTTTAGAATGAGTTCCAAAGTGTACATCTAGGTATACAGTGTTGCAGGTACACAGGGAAATAAGTGAGAGGAAATGTACTTGATTAAGCTGAGCTCAGCTGTCAAGCACTCTGCTGCACTCTCTGAAGTCTCCTTCCATCTACCTTTTCCCGCTGCTCCCTAATTGCGCAGTGGTCTAAGGCACTGCGTCTCAGTGTAAGAGGCGTCACTACAGTCCCTGGTTCAAATCCAAGTTGGGAGTTCTATAGGGTGGCGCACAATTGGCCCAGGTTTGGCAGGGTAGGCCGTCATTGTAAAAAATAATTTGTTCTTAACTGACTTGCCTAGTTAAATAAAAATTGGTGAATCAAAATTCCTTTAATTCACTCAGAAACTATTCCACTTTTTTCACTGTCAAATCCGAGGTGAAATACTAACTATGGTGAAAAACTGACTGAGGAGGAGAACTGAATGAGATGGAGGACTGACTGATGTGGAGGACTGACTGAGGCGAAAGACTGACTCAGGTGGAGGTTTGAGGTGGAGGACTGACTGGGGTGAAATACTAACTGAGGTGTAGGACTGACTGAGGTGGAGGACTGACTGAGGTGGAGGACTGACTGAGGTGAAATACTAACTAAGGTGAAAAACTGACTGAGGTGGAGGACAGACTGAGATGGAGGACTGACTGAGGTGGAGGACTGACTGAGGTGGAGGACTGATTGAGGTGGAGGAGTGACTGAGGTGGAGGAATGACTGAGGTGGAGGACTGATTGAGGTGGAGGACTGACTGAGGTGGAGGACTGACTGAGGTGGAGGACTGACTGAGGTGGAGGTTTGAGGTGGAGGACTGACTGAGGTGGAGGATTGAGGTGGAGGACTGACTGAGGTGGAGGACTGACTGAGGTGGAGGACTGACTGAGGTGGAGGACTGACTGAGGTGGAGGACTAACTGAGGTGAAATACTAACTGAGGTGTAGGACTGACTGAGGTGAAATACTAACTGAGGTGGAGGGCTGACTGAGGTGGAGGACTGACTGAGATGGAGGACTGACTGAGGTGGAGGACTAACTGAGGTGAAATACTAACTGAGGTGTAGGACTGACTGAGGTGTAGGACTGACTGAGGTGAAATACTAACTGAGGTGGAGGGCTGACTGAGGTGGAGGGCTGACTGAGGTGGAGGACTGACTGAGGTGTAGGACTGACTGAGGTGAAATACTAACTGAGGTGTAGGACTGGCTGAGGTGGAGGACTGACTTAGGTGGAGGACTGAGGTGGATGACTGACTGAGGTGATTAACTAACTAAGGTGGAGGACTGACTGGGGTGAAATATTAACTGAGGTGTAGGACTGACTGAGGTGGAGGACTGACTGAGGTAGAGGACTGACTGAGGTGGAGGACTGACTGAGGTGAAGGACTGACTGAGGTGAAGGACTGACTGAGGTGTAGGACTGGCTGAGGTGGAGGACTGAGGTGGATGACTGACTGAGGTGATTAACTAACTAAGGTGGAGGACTGACTGGGGTGAAATATTAACTGAGGTGTAGGACTGACTGAGGTGGAGGACTGACTGAGGTAGAGGACTGACTGAGGTGGAGGACTGACTGAGGTGAAGGACTGACTGAGGTGAAGGACTGACAGAGGTGGAGGACTGACAGAGGTGGAGGACTGACAGAGGTGGAGGACTGACATAGGTGGAGGACTGATTGAGGTGGAGGACTGACTGAGGTGAAATACTAACTGAGGTGTAGGACTGACTTAGGTGGAGGACTGACTGATGTGGAGGACTGATTGAGGTGGAGGACTGATTGAGGTGGAGGAGTGACTGAGGTGGAGGAATGACTGAGGTGGAGGACTGATTGAGGTGGAGGACTGACTGAGGTGGAGGACTGACTGAGGTGGAGGACTGACTGAGGTGGAGGACTGACTGAGGTGGAGGTTTGAGGTGGAGGACTGACTGAGGTGGAGGATTGAGGTGGAGGACTGACTGAGGTGGAGGACTGACTGAGGTGGAGGACTGACTGAGGTGGAGGACTGACTGAGGTGGAGGACTAACTGAGGTGAAATACTAACTGAGGTGTAGGACTGACTGAGGTGTAGGACTGACTGAGGTGAAATACTAACTGAGGTGGAGGGCTGACTGAGGTGGAGGGCTGACTGAGGTGGAGGACTGACTGATGTGGAGGACTGACTGAGGTGGAGGACTGACTGAGGTGGAGGACTGACTGAGGTGGAGGTTTGAGGTGGAGGACTGACTGAGGTGGAGGATTGAGGTGGAGGACTGACTGAGGTGGAGGACTGACTGAGATGGAGGACTGACTGAGGTGGAGGACTGACTGAGGTGGAGGACTGATTGAGGTGGAGGAGTGACTGAGGTGGAGGAATGACTGAGGTGGAGGACTGATTGAAGTGGAGGACTGACTGAGGTGGAGGACTGACTGAGGTGGAGGACTGACTGAGGTGGAGGACTGACTGAGGTGGAGGTTTGAGGTGGAGGACTGACTGAGGTGGAGGATTGAGGTGGACGACTGACTGAGGTGGAGGACTGACTGAGGTGGAGGACTGACTGAGGTGGAGGACTGACTGAGGTGGAGGACTAACTGAGGTGAAATACTAACTGAGGTGTAGGACTGACTGAGGTGAAATACTAACTGAGGTGGAGGGCTGACTGAGGTGGAGGACTGACTGAGATGGAGGACTGACTGAGGTGGAGGACTAACTGAGGTGAAATAATAACTGAGGTGTAGGACTGACTGAGGTGTAGGACTGACTGAGGTGAAATACTAACTGAGGTGGAGGGCTGACTGAGGTGGAGGGCTGACTGAGGTGGAGGACTGACTGAGGTGAAATACTAACTGAGGTGTAGGACTGACTGAGGTGAAATACTAACTGAGGTGTAGGACTGGCTGAGGTGGAGGACTGAGGTGGATGACTGACTGAGGTGATTAACTAACTAAGGTGGAGGACTGACTGGGGTGAAATATTAACTGAGGTGTAGGACTGACTGAGGTGGAGGACTGACTGAGGTAGAGGACTGACTGAGGTGGAGGACTGACTGAGGTGAAGGACTGACTGAGGTGAAGGACTGACTGAGGTGAAGGACTGACAGAGGTGGAGGACTGACAGAGGTGGAGGACTGACATAGGTGGAGGACTGACATAGGTGGAGGACTGACATAGGTGGAGGACTGATTGAGGTGGAGGACTGACTGAGGTGAAATACTAACTGAGGTGTAGGACTGACTTAGGTGGAGGACTGACTGATGTGGAGGACTGATTGAGGTGGAGGACTGACTGAGGTGGAGGACTGAGGTGGAGGACTGAGGTGGAGGACTGAGGTGGAGGACTGACTTAGGTGAAAACTAACTAAGGTGTAGGACTGACTGAGGTGGAGGACTGACTGAGGTGGAGGACTGACTGAGGTGAAATACTAACTAAGGTGAAAAACTGACTGAGGTGGAGGACAGACTTAGATGGAGGACTGACTGAGGTGGAGGACTGACTGAGGTGGAGGACTGATTGAGGTGGAGGAGTGACTGAGGTGGAGGAATGACTGAGGTGGAGGACTGATTGAGGTGGAGGACTGACTGAGGTGGAGGACTGACTGAGGTGGAGGACTGACTGAGGTGGAGGACTGACTGAGGTGGAGGTTTGAGGTGGAGGACTGACTGAGGTGGAGGACTGACTGAGGTGGAGGATTGAGGTGGAGGACTGACTGAGGTGGAGGACTGACTGAGGTGGAGGACTGACTGAGGTGGAGGACTGACTGGAGGACTGACTGAGATGGAGGACTGACTGAGGTGGAGGACTAACTGAGGTGAAATACTAACTGAGGTGTAGGACTGACTGAGGTGTAGGACTGACTGAGGTGAAATACTAACTGAGGTGGAGGGCTGACTGAGGTGGAGGGCTGACTGACGTGGAGGACTGACTGAGGTGTAGGACTGACTGAGGTGAAATACTAACTGAGGTGTAGGACTGGCTGAGGTGGAGGACTGACTTAGGTGGAGGACTGAGGTGGATGACTGACTGAGGTGATTAACTAACTAAGGTGGAGGACTGACTGGGGTGAAATATTAACTGAGGTGTAGGACTGACTGAGGTGGAGGACTGACTGAGGTGGAGGACTGACTGAGGTGAAATACTAACTAAGGTGAAAAACTGACTGAGGTGGAGGACAGACTGAGATGGAGGACTGACTGAGGTGGAGGACTGACTGAGGTGGAGGACTGATTGAGGTGGAGGAGTGACTGAGGTGGAGGAATGACTGAGGTGGAGGACTGATTGAGGTGGAGGACTGACTGAGGTGGAGGACTGACTGAGGTGGAGGACTGACTGAGGTGGAGGACTGACTGAGGTGGAGGTTTGAGGTGGAGGACTGACTGAGGTGGAGGATTGAGGTGGAGGACTGACTGAGGTGGAGGACTGACTGAGGTGGAGGACTGACTGAGGTGGAGGACTAACTGAGGTGAAATACTAACTGAGGTGTAGGACTGACTGAGGTGAAATACTAACTGAGGTGGAGGGCTGACTGAGGTGGAGGACTGACTGAGATGGAGGACTGACTGAGGTGGAGGACTAACTGAGGTGAAATACTAACTGAGGTGTAGGACTGACTGAGGTGTAGGACTGACTGAGGTGAAATACTAACTGAGGTGGAGGGCTGACTGAGGTGGAGGGCTGACTGAGGTGGAGGGCTGACTGAGGTGGAGGACTGACTGAGGTGAAATACTAACTGAGGTGTAGGACTGACTGAGGTGAAATACTAACTGAGGTGGAGGACTGACTGGGGTGAAATATTAACTGAGGTGTAGGACTGACTGAGGTGGAGGACTGACTGAGGTAGAGGACTGACTGAGGTGGAGGACTGACTGAGGTGAAGGACTGACTGAGGTGAAGGACTGACTGAGGTGAAGGACTGACAGAGGTGGAGGACTGACAGAGGTGGAGGACTGACATAGGTGGAGGACTGACATAGGTGGAGGACTGACATAGGTGGAGGACTGATTGAGGTGGAGGACTGACTGAGGTGAAATACTAACTGAGGTGTAGGACTGACTTAGGTGGAGGACTGACTGATGTGGAGGACTGATTGAGGTGGAGGACTGACTGAGGTGGAGGACTGAGGTGGAGTACTGAGGTGGAGGACTGACTTAGGTGAAAACTAACTAAGGTGTAGGACTGACTGAGGTGGAGGACTGACTGAGGTGGAGGACTGACTGAGGTGAAATACTAACTAAGGTGAAAAACTGACTGAGGTGGAGGACAGACTGAGATGGAGGACTGACTGAGGTGGAGGACTGACTGAGGTGGAGGACTGATTTGAGGTGGAGGAGTGACTGAGGTGGAGGAATGACTGAGGTGGAGGACTGATTGAGGTGGAGGACTGACTGAGGAGGAGGACTGACTGAGGTGGAGGACTGACTGAGGTGGAGGACTGACTGAGGTGGAGGTTTGAGGTGGAGGACTGACTGAGGTGGAGGACTGACTGAGGTGGAGAATTGAGGTGGAGGACTGACTGAGGTGGAGGACTGACTGAGGTGGAGGACTGACTGAGGTGGAGGACTGACTGAGGTGGAGGACTAACTGAGGTGAAATACTAACTGAGGTGTAGGACTGACTGAGGTGTAGGACTGACTGAGGTGAAATACTAACTGAGGTGGAGGACTGACTGGAGGACTGACTGAGATGGAGGACTGACTGAGGTGGAGGACTAACTGAGGTGAAATACTAACTGAGGTGTAGGACTGACTGAGGTGTAGGACTGACTGAGGTGAAATACTAACTGAGGTGGAGGGCTGACTGAGGTGGAGGGCTGACTGAGGTGGAGGACTGACTGAGGTGTAGGACTGACTGAGGTGAAATACTAACTGAGGTGTAGGACTGGCTGAGGTGGAGGACTGACTTAGGTGGAGGACTGAGGTGGATGACTGACTGAGGTGATTAACTAACTAAGGTGGAGGACTGACTGGGGTGAAATATTAACTGAGGTGTAGGACTGACTGAGGTGGAGGACTGACTGAGGTGGAGGACTGACTGAGGTGAAATACTAACTAAGGTGAAAAACTGACTGAGGTGGAGGACAGACTGAGATGGAGGACTGACTGAGGTGGAGGACTGACTGAGGTGGAGGACTGATTGAGGTGGAGGAGTGACTGAGGTGGAGGAATGACTGAGGTGGAGGACTGATTGAGGTGGAGGACTGACTGAGGTGGAGGACTGACTGAGGTGGAGGACTGACTGAGGTGGAGGACTGACTGAGGTGGAGGTTTGAGGTGGAGGACTGACTGAGGTGGAGGATTGAGGTGGAGGACTGACTGAGGTGGAGGACTGACTGAGGTGGAGGACTGACTGAGGTGGAGGACTGACTGAGGTGGAGGACTAACTGAGGTGAAATACTAACTGAGGTGTAGGACTGACTGAGGTGAAATACTAACTGAGGTGGAGGGCTGACTGAGGTGGAGGACTGACTGAGATGGAGGACTGACTGAGGTGGAGGACTAACTGAGGTGAAATACTAACTGAGGTGTAGGACTGACTGAGGTGTAGGACTGACTGAGGTGAAATACTAACTGAGGTGGAGGGCTGACTGAGGTGGAGGGCTGACTGAGGTGGAGGACTGACTGAGGTGAAATACTAACTGAGGTGTAGGACTGACTGAGGTGAAATACTAACTGAGGTGTAGGACTGGCTGAGGTGGAGGACTGAGGTGGATGACTGACTGAGGTGATTAACTAACTAAGGTGGAGGACTGACTGGGGTGAAATATTAACTGAGGTGTAGGACTGACTGAGGTGGAGGACTGACTGAGGTAGAGGACTGACTGAGGTGGAGGACTGACTGAGGTGAAGGACTGACTGAGGTGAAGGACTGACTGAGGTGAAGGACTGACAGAGGTGGAGGACTGACAGAGGTGGAGGACTGACATAGGTGGAGGACTGACATAGGTGGAGGACTGACATAGGTGGAGGACTGATTGAGGTGGAGGACTGACTGAGGTGAAATACTAACTGAGGTGTAGGACTGACTTAGGTGGAGGACTGACTGATGGGGAGGACTGATTGAGGTGGAGGACTGACTGAGGTGGAGGACTGAGGTGGAGTACTGAGGTGGAGGACTGACTTAGGTGAAAACTAACTAAGGTGTAGGACTGACTGAGGTGGAGGACTGACTGAGGTGGAGGACTGACTGAGGTGAAATACTAACTAAGGTGAAAAACTGACTGAGGTGGAGGACAGACTGAGATGGAGGACTGACTGAGGTGGAGGACTGACTGAGGTGGAGGACTGATTGAGGTGGAGGAGTGACTGAGGTGGAGGAATGACTGAGGTGGAGGACTGATTGAGGTGGAGGACTGACTGAGGAGGAGGACTGACTGAGGTGGAGGACTGACTGAGGTGGAGGACTGACTGAGGTGGAGGTTTGAGGTGGAGGTTTGAGGTGGAGGACTGACTGAGGTGGAGGCTTGAGGTGGAGGACTGACTGAGGTGGAGGACTGACTGAGGTGGAGGACTGACTGAGGTGGAGGACTGACTGAGGTGGAGGACTGACTGAGGTGGAGGACTAACTGAGGTGAAATACTAACTGAGGTGTAGGACTGACTGAGGTGTAGGACTGACTGAGGTGAAATACTAACTGAGGTGGAGGGCTGACTGAGGTGGAGGACTGACTGAGATGGAGGACTGACTGAGGTGGAGGACTAACTGAGGTGAAATACTAACTGAGGTGTAGGACTGACTGAGGTGTAGGACTGACTGAGGTGAAATACTAACTGAGGTGGAGGGCTGACTGAGGTGGAGGGCTGACTGAGGTGGAGGACTGACTGAGGTGTAGGACTGACTGAGGTGAAATACTAACTGAGGTGTAGGACTGGCTGAGGTGGAGGACTGACTTAGGTGGAGGACTGAGGTGGATGACTGACTGAGGTGATTAACTAACTAAGGTGGAGGACTGACTGGGGTGAA
The DNA here is from genome assembly GCF_013265735.2 of Oncorhynchus mykiss. Classification (NCBI taxonomy): domain Eukaryota; kingdom Metazoa; phylum Chordata; class Actinopteri; order Salmoniformes; family Salmonidae; genus Oncorhynchus; species Oncorhynchus mykiss. Next base: position 29,674,298 of record NC_048588.1, read on the forward strand.
ATATTAACTGAGGTGTAGGACTGACTGAGGTGGAGGACTGACTGAGGTAGAGGACTGACTGAGGTGGAGGACTGACTGAGGTGAAGGACTGACTGAGGTGAAGGACTGACTGAGGTGAAGGACTGACAGAGGTGGAGGACTGACAGAGGTGGAGGACTGACAGAGGGGGAGGACTGACATAGGTGGAGGACTGACATAGGTGGAGGACTGACATAGGTGGAGGACTGATTGAGGTGGAGGACTGACTGAGGTGAAATACTAACTGAGGTGTAGGACTGACTTAGGTGAAGGACTGACTGATGTGGAGGACTGATTGAGGTGGAGGACTGACTGAGGTGGAGGACTGAGGTGGAGGACTGAGGTGGAGGACTGACTTAGGTGAAAACTAACTAAAGTGGAGGACTGACTGAGGTGGAGGACTGACTGAGGTGGAGGACTGACTGAGGTGGAGGACTGACTGAGGTGGAGAACACACTGAGTTGTAGGACTGACTTGGGTGGAGGAGTGAATGAGGTGGAAGAATGACTGAGGTGGAGGACTGACTGAGGTGGATGACTGACTGAGGTGGAGGTTTGAGGTGGAGCACTGACTGAGGTGGATGACTGACTGAGGTGGAGGTTTGAGGTGGAGGACTGACTGAGGCGGAGGACTGACTGAGGTGAAGGATTGAGGTGGAGGACTGACTGAGGCGGAGGACTGACTGAGGTGGAGGATTGAGGTGGAGGACTGACTGAGGTGGAGGACTGACTGAGATGGAGGACTGACTGAGATGGAGGACTAACTGAGGTGTAGGACTGACTGAGGTGGAGGACTGAATGAGGTGGAGGACTGAGGTGGATGACTGACTGAGGTGCTTAACTAACTAAGGTGGAGGACTGACTGGGGTGAAATATTAACTGAGGTGGAGGACTGACTGAGGTGGAGGACTGACTGAGGTGGAGGACTGACTGAGGTGGAGGACTGACTGAGGTGAAGGACTGATTGAGGTGGAGGACTGACTGAGGTGGAGGACTGAGGTGGAGGACTGAGGTGGAGGACTGACTTAGGTGAAAACTAACTAAAGTGGAGGACTGACTGAGGTGGAGGACTGACTGAGGTGGAGGACTGACTGAGGTGGAGGACTGACTGAGGTGGAGAACACACTGAGTTGTAGGACTGACTTGGGTGGAGGAGTGAATGAGGTGGAAGACTGACTGAGGTGGAGGACTGACTGAGGTGGATGACTGACTGAGGTGGAGGTTTGAGGTGGAGCACTGACTGAGGTGGATGACTGACTGAGGTGGAGGTTTGAGGTGGAGGACTGACTGAGGCGGAGGACTGACTGAGGTGAAGGATTGAGGTGGAGGACTGACTGAGGCGGAGGACTGACTGAGGTGGAGGATTGAGGTGGAGGATTGACTGAGGTGGAGGACTGACTGAGATGGAGGACTGACTGAGATGGAGGACTAACTGAGGTGTAGGACTGACTGAGGTGGAGGTTTGAGGTGGAGCACTGACTGAGGTGGATGACTGACTGAGGTGGAGGTTTGAGGTGGAGGACTGACTGAGGCGGAGGACTGACTGAGGTGAAGGATTGAGGTGGAGGACTGACTGAGGCGGAGGACTGACTGAGGTGGAGGATTGAGGTGGAGGACTGACTGAGGTGGAGGACTGACTGAGATGGAGGACTGACTGAGATGGAGGACTAACTGAGGTGTAGGACTGACTGAGGTGGAGGACTGAATGAGGTGGAGGACTGAGGTGGGTGACTGACTGAGGTGCTTAACTAACTAAGGTGGAGGACTGACTGGGGTGAAATATTAACTGAGGTGGAGGACTGACTGAGGTGGAGGACTGACTGAGGTGGAGGACTGACTGAGGTGGAGGACTGACTGAGGTGAAGGACTGACTGAGGTGAAGGACTGACTGAGGTGAAGGACTGACATAGGTGGAGGACTGACATAGGTGGAGTACTGACTGATGTGGAGGACTGATTGAGGTGGAGGACTGACTGAGGTGGAGGACTGACTTAGGTGAAAACTAACTAAGGTGGAGGACTGACTGAGGTGGTGGACTGACTGAGGTGGAGGACTGAGGTGGATGACTGACTGAGGTGCTTAACTAACTAAGGTGGAGGACTGAGGTGGATGACTGACTGAGGTGCTTAACTAACTAAGGTGGAGGACTGACTGGTGTGAAATATTAACTGAGGTGTAGGACTGACTGAGGTGAAGGACTGACTGAGGTGAAGGACTGACAGAGGTGGAGGACTGACAGAGGTGGAGGACTGACATTTGTGGAGGACTGACATAGGTGGAGGACTGACTGAGGTGTAGGATTGATTGAGGTGGAGGACTGACTGAGGTGAAATACTAACTGAGGTGTAGGACTGACTGAGGTGAAGGACTGACTGAGGTGAAGGACTGATTGAGGTGGAGGACTGACTGAGCTGAAATACTAACTGAGGTGTAGGACTGACTTAGGTGGAGGACTGACTGATGTGGAGGACTGATTGAGGTGGAGGACTGATTGAGGTGGAGGACTGATTGAGGTGGAGGACTGATTGAGGTGGAGGACTGATTGAGGTGGAGGACTGACTGAGGTGGAGGACTGATTGAGGTGGAGGACTGACTGGTGGAGGACTGATTGAGGTGGAGGACTGACTGAGGTGGAGGAGTGATTGAGGTGGAGGACTGATTGAGGTGGAGGACTGACTGAGGTGGAGGACTGATTGAGGTGGAGGACTGATTGAGGTGGAGGACTGACTGAGGTGGAGGACTGATTGACTCCCTCTGGGTTGTCATTGGGTTTCTTCTCAGCTTCAGTCTTCTTTGTTTGATTGTTTGTGCTTTGTAAGTCAATGATCTGATGATATTGACTGACAACTCATATGACAGCATTTTTAAGTTCCGTTGTCTCAGACCTCGTTTGTGTGTGTGTGTTCCTTCCTCTCTCTGTCAAGGTCTGGCAGTGGGCTACTCTGGCTGGTTATGTTTAGAGTTTTAGATTCACATGATGCATGCTGTTTAAACAGCTTGCTGAGTGCTTTGGTGGGTCTGACAATGTCAATAATTTCTACAGTAACTCAGTGTGTGTAAGTGCCTGCCTGCCTGCGTGCGTGTGTTCCGTCATTTCTCTGCTAAGGTCCAGCGGTAGGTTACTCTGGCTGGTTATGTTTAGATTTTTAAATTTACACGGCACATGTTGTTTAAACAGCTTGATAAGTGCTTTGGTGGGTCTGACAATGGCAATAATTTATAGAGTAACTTACACACATCACTTTTCTAATCTGAAACTGAACAATACCCTTTACTCTGATATGCTTTTGAGTGCTATGAAGTGGGTGGTTATCCATCTGTTTCAGCCTTTGTTTGCAGAATCAGCAACGGAGTAGGTTATTATTGAAGAAAATTATACAACTGCGAGACACAACAAATGTGATTTGATGTAGTCTGACAACGCCTTTAAGATGTATGTATTGTATCCATCCCTCTGGGAATTAAAACTAAACTGCATTAGGAAAGGATGAGTGAGTACAGATGTAGGTTCTTAATTTGAGCCAGTTTGCTACAGCAGGAAAATAATCCTGCATCAACAGGAAATGTGAATTATAATGTGGATTATAATTAGTGGAAATGTTTGTTGGGTTTGATACATTTTTTGTAAAGGAACTTTAAGTCGGAAATGTCAAAATTGGAAATTACAAACTTCAGAAGTATTTTTACACCTCAAATACATTAAACGTTTTTAATATCCTGAATGTTCTCCTGCAACAGGGTGATTAAATTAAGATCCTACATCTGTACATCCCTATTTCCCAGCTCCAGGCATGGGATCCGTGGGGGAATGCCGCCCCTTACCATTTTAATCACATGCACATATTTCTGCTTGTAAATAAAACATGCACTCATAGTGATGTAATTAGAATGATTTATGGAGAAGAGACATTGAATAATTTAGTAGCATCATTACACAGATTATATTTATAAACTCACTTTGTTACATTCACCTAGATTCATAATTGTATTTTTTATTTATTTTATTAACTAGGCAAGTCAATAAGGACAAATTCTAATTTACAATGACGGCCTACCCCAGCCAAACCCTAACCTGGACAGCACTGGGCCAAACCGCCCTCTGGGATTCCCAATCACAGCTGGTTTGGGATACAGCCTGGAATTGAACCAAGGTCTGTAGTAACACCTCTAGCACTGAGATGCCATGCCTTAGACCGCTGCACCACTCGGGAGCCCCAAAAAAGAGAGTTTTCCCACCCTCTCTCCTTGGAAACACACAAATTAATTATATTAATATATATTATATTAAACATATGGGTTCGAGTTCTCCGTGTGTAAAGCCTGCGATGGCACGTGTTGCACGCATTATATCTCTATAGAGTACAGTTAGAGGGCAATGCTGCTGCTCACAGCCAACTTAGACGATCCCTACTAGGGTTGTTTGACTCTGGTTATCAAGGGCCACAGAGTACACATTTTCACTTGTTTAATGTGCATTGCGGTAAGGTGCTTTTCGCTTTCCATACACAATCATTGTGGTGTAGGTTATTACCTGAGATACCATTTTTGTTTGGCCCAAGTCTCTCTCTTTCGCTCTCTTTCTTGCTGCCTGACAAACAAAACAAGTGTTTATTCATTATCAACCCAGCAGTGTATTTTCCGAGTACTGAGTTCACTCCCCTCTCAGTAAAAGTGTCTTAAACACTCCTTTCCTATATGAACCCATAATGAGTGTTATATTGAGGGTGGAATTAGAAGCCAGTGTCTACATGAATAGTCTCTCTCTCTCCCTGCGCTATCTCCGGTCCAGCCGGAGCCTAGCTACAGTATATGCAAAAGGGAAGCGTACAGTAAGCTTCTTAAGGGATTTCTTACGTCTGTACTGCCTCCAAAAAACAAATACAGAGGACTGAGTTTATAGACAAATGCAAAGGCCTAAGACAAAAAAAATAGGCCAATACATATTTGAATGAAAAGGATGGTGAGAGAGAGAGGGAGGAGAGAGAGGGGGGAGAGAGGGAGAGAATGAGGCAGAAAGAAGGAGAGAGAGAGAGGGGGAGAGAGAAAGAGGTGGAGCGAGAGAGAAGGGGAAAGAAAGGGAGAGAGAGAGAGGGAGAGCTAGATGAGTGCTAGTGAATGTGTTAGTCATTACAGACTCCTTCAGTCAGCTTCTGCTGCTGTTCCAAGGTCAGTCACGAGGCACAGTTTTGATTTAAATTTGGTTGAATTATCATCTAACGTGAATTCAACATTAAATCAACAAAAAATGTTGCCGTGTCATTGGATTTAGGTTAAAAGTATGGTGCAAAAAATATATATATATATTTTTCCACGTTTTTTATTGTTGATTCAACCAGTTTTTGCCGAGTCGATAGTATCACTGTGGTTTTACTTCTTATTAAGTTTCAGTTCAATGATTATTCATTAGTTGTGTAGAACCATCAATATCATCCCATATTCATGTGCTACTCGAAAGTAGGAGGCTCTGAACTATCCAACTCAGGAACAATGATGAGCTTCCCACTCGTATTAACCAGTTGGAAACTCCATTTAGCTTTTTTTTTACATCCAAAACTCTGAAATAAGACGCATCCAGGAACTTTCCAGGTGTTTCTTTGTCCCAAGTTTCTCAGCATCCGATAAGGCAGATAGCACATTAATGGAGCATCTTCAATATAACCAATCGCCTCAAAAAACGGTTTGTATTATGGTAAGTTACAGTGAAGTCCTGTTTAGCTCAGTAACTCACAGTGACTGGGTTTGGAGGTCAGTGGATGCCAATGGCCAGAGTCCAGTCAGGAGTAAAACAGCTCTGGGGTTAGTTCCAGAGACCTTTATCTCACTCCAGAGTCCAGTCAGGAGTAAAACAGCTCTGGGGTTAGTTCCAGAGACCTTTATCTCACTCCAGAGTCCAGTCAGGAGTAAAACAGCTCTGGGCTTAGTTCCAGAGAGCTTTATCTCACTCCAGAGTCCAGTCAGGAGTAAAACAGCTCTGGGCTTAGTTCCAGAGACCTTTATCTCACTCCAGAGTCCAGTCAGGAGTAAAACAGCTCTGGGGTTAGTTCCAGAGACCTTTATCTCACTCCAGAGTCCAGTCAGGAGTAAAACAGCTCTGGGCTTAGTTCCAGAGAGCTTTATCTCACTCCAGAGTCCAGTCAGGAGTAAAACAGCTCTGGGCTTAGTTCCAGAGACCTTTATCTCACTCCAGAGTCCAGTCAGGAGTAAAACAGCTCTGGGGTAAGTTCCAGAGACCTTTATCTCACTCCAGAGTCCAGTCAGGAGTAAAACAGCTCTGGGGTTAGTTCCAGAGAGATTTATCTCACTCCAGAGTCCAGTCAGGAGTAAAACAGCTCTGGGCTTAGTTCCAGAGAGATTTATCTCACTCCAGAGTCCAGTCAGGAGTAAAACAGCTCTGGGGTTAGTTCCAGAGAGATTTATCTCACTCCAGAGTCCAGTCAGGAGTAAAACAGCTCTGGGGTAAGTTCCAGAGAGATTTAACTCAGAGGAAACATAGTTTAATTTATAGCCATGAGCAGGCATGAGATCATTCCTAGAGACCCTGACCCTTGTCCTCCCTGTTGGACTGGCTGCGTCGAGTCAGCAAACTCAATGGCGTGCTTCACTTTACAGTATGGGCAAAGTGATGATCCACCACAAGTTAAACTGTGTGTGTGTGTGTGTGTGTGTGTGTGTGTGTGTGTGTGTGTGTGTGTGTGTGTGTGTGTGTGTGTGTGTGTGTGTGTGTGTGTGTGTGTGTGTGTGTGTGTGTGTGTGTGTGTGTGTGTGTGTGTGTGTTACAGTTTTATGCATTCACAAGTGGAAATGCAGGGTCTTGGATACTTTTGTTCCAGCCCAGCACTAACTCACCTGATTCCAGTAATGGTGGGCAGTACATTACTGTCATCAACAGTTAGTGCCTGTAGCTCATCTGGACTATGCTTAATGACCATTAGCGTAAAGAATGGGAAAGAAAGGTTTGCGTGTTAACTTGTTGATGTAGTACATGTAGCATGCTGAGTACTTCAGTCAGGGTTGGATAAGCGCCTTTCATATGTACAGTGCATTCGGAACGTATTCAGACCCCTTTACTTTTTCCACATTTTTTTATGATTACAACCCATATTTTAAAATGGATGAAATCGTTTTTTCCCCCTTATCAATCTACACACAATTCCTCCTAATGACAAAGTAAAAACAGGTTTCCTAAATGTTATGCTGATTTAAATAAAACAATTGGCAGCGATTACAGCCTTGAGTCTTCCTGGGAATGATGCTTGGCACACCTGTATTTGCAGAGTTTCTCCCAATCTTCTCTGCAGATCCTCTCAAGCTCTGTCAGGTTGGATGGGGAGCGTCGCTGCACAGCTATTTTTAGGTCTCTCCAGAGATGTTTGACCAGGCTCTGGCTGGGCCCCTCAAGGACATTCAGAGACTTGTCTCGAAGCCACTCTTGCATTGTCTTGGCTGTGTGCTTATGGTCATGGTCCAATTGGAAGGTGAACCTTCACCCCAGTCTGAGGTCCTGAGCGCTCTGGAGCAGGTTTTCATCAAGGATCTCTCTGTGCTTTGCTTTGTTAATCTTTCCCTCGATCCTGACTAGTATCCCAGTCCTTGCAGCTGAAAAACATCCCCACAGCATGATGCTGCCCCCACCATGCTTCACCGTAGAGATGATGCCAGGTTTCCTCCAAATGTAACGTCTGGAATCCAGGCCAAAGTGTTCAATCTTGGTTTCATCAGACCAGAGAATCATGTTTCTCATGGTGTGAGTTTTTTAGGTGCCGTTTGACAAACTCCAGGCAGGCTGTCATGTGCCTTTTACTGAGGAGTGTCTTCCATCTGGCCACTCTACCATAAAGGCCTGATTGGTGGAGTGCTGCAGAGATGGTTGTCCTTCTGGAAGGTTCTCCCATCTCCACAGAGGAATTCTGGAGCTCTGTCAGAGTGACCATCGGGTTCTTTGTCACCCCCCTGACCAAGGCCCTTCTCCCTCAATTGCTCAGTTTGGCCAGCTCTAGGAAGAGTTTTGGTGGTTCTAAACTTCTTCCATTTAAGAATTATGGAGCCCACTGTGTTTTTGGGGAACTTTAATGCTGCAGAAATGTTTTAGCACCCTTCCCCTGATCTGTGCCTCGACACAATCCTGTCTCTGTGCTCTACGGACAATTCCTTTGACCTCATAGCTTGGTTTTTGCTCTGACATGCACTGTCAACTGTGGGACCTTAAATAGACAGGTGTGTGCCTTTCCAAATCATGTCCAATTAATTGAATTTACCACAGATGGACTGCAATCAAGTTGTAGAAACATCTCAAGGATGATCAATGAACACAGGATGCACCTGTGCTCAATATCGAGTCTCATAGCAAAGGGTCTGAATACTTATATAAATACTTTAAAAAATAATAATTTATTATACATTTGCAACAATTTCTTAAAACCTGTTTTTGCATTGTCATTATGGGGTATTGTGTGTAGATTGATGAGGAAAAAAAGCGTATTGAATCCATTTTAGAATAAGGCTGTAACGTAACAAAAAATTCAAGGGGTCTGAATACGGTGCGTACATGCTACCTAAGCAGCCATGTTTCTCCTTCTGTTGCCACCTCGGTGATCATCTCTCCCAGGGCTGTTAGCTTTCATTGCAGGTACAGGAGACGGGAGAGGTGGCTCATTGACTGAAACGGTTTCCTCGTTATTAATTTAGCATGTTTCTGAGCGGTTTGGAAGGAGAGTAGAGACACCTTCTCCAGGGTTCTGGCCAGCAGTGTTTCACTCTATTAGATGCTGTCCGGGGGCATAATTTATTAACATGATCCACGAGATGGGTGACGGGGGAGAGGGAGGCAGGGAGAGGAGAGGGAGGAGGGGGAGAGGGAGGAAGGTAGAGGAGAGGGAGGCAGGGAGAGGAGAGGGAGGAGGGGAGAGGGAGGCAGGGAGAGGAGAGGAAGGAGGGGGAGAGGGAGGCAGGGAGAGGAGAGGGAGGAGGGGGAGAGGGAGGCAAGGAGAGGAGAGGGAGGAGGGGGAGAGGGAGGAAGGTAGAGGAGAGCGAGGAGTGGGAGAGGGAGGCAGAGAGAAGAGAGGGAGAGGGAAGGGAGAGGATAGGAGGGGGGGACTAAAGGTATTGCTGGGCCGCCTGTCATGACACTGTCCGGGGTTTTAATTACACTACTGTGATTGCTGCCAAAAGACTGTAACAAAGAGTGTAATTTTTTATAGAGGTTTATAGAGGTTAGATAACCAACTCAACTCACTGTTTGATTTTAAAATACTGCAGCTCAGACTTTCTCTCACCCTTTTTCTCTCCCTCGCTCCCCTCTCCTCACCTCACAGCCCTTCATTCTCTAACCCTCCAACAGACTTCCCTGTGTTTTATTGTGATAAAACACTTTAATGACAGCTCGGTCTTGTAGCTCCATCAACTTTTCCGTGTCAGCCGTTTAGGTCCTGGGGTTTGGTTAGGTCCTGGGGGCCAATTAGGTCCTGGGGTGCGGTTAGGTCCTGGGGCCCGGTTAGGTCCCATGGGGTCTAGTTAGGCCCTGGGGTGTGGTTAGGTCCCATGGGGTCCAGTTAGGTTAAGTTCCATGGGGTCCGGTTAGGTCCTGGGGCCCGGTTAAGTCCCATGGGGTCCAGTTAGGTCCTGGAGCCCGGTTAAGTCCTGGGGTCCGGTTAGGTCCTGGGGTTTGGTTAGGTCCTGGGGCCCGGTTAGGTCCTGGGGTCCGGTTAGGTCCCATGGGGTCCAGTTAGGTCCTGGGATCGCATTACATCTGCCTGAAATGCCCAGGTGCATCATCAGGGTTGTCTCATTCAGCCTGACCCCCCGGGGTCAAGTAACACACATACACACATACATACACACACACACCAGGCCTTCATGTAACACACATACACACACATACATACACACACACACCAGGCCTTCATGTAACACCGTTGATCTGTGCTTCATTCTATAGTCAGTTGACTCCTGATATCTCCAGGAGTGAAAAGTATATATTTTTTCTTAATCGATTGTTGTCTGGTACTGTCATTTTCCCAGCTAGGTCCATCTACTTTAAGTCCTGCCTGTCTTCCCAGTCGCCTACTTGGTGTTTGAACTGATGACTGCTCATAATTTGCAGATGATTGTTGACAAATCAACCATGATTAAAGGTCAGGGCAATTGGTGACTGTTGTTTTTTTCGTAATCAGTGGCTGTATTGGAGGGAGAGTGTTTTTTCCTCTCCTAGGCAATCAGCAATTAATACCGGGAGGTGTGCTCTTCCCCTCTGCAAGGCAATTAGAAATTAGTGTTAGTACTTCAGTCTCCCCTATTTGCTCAGTGGCAGCTGTAAGCAGTGGTCTCATCGCAGAACTAAGATCGTCGCCGAAACAAAGACGGTTCTGACAGTTGTTGGAGGAAAGAAAGAGAGGAAGGCTCCACACCACTCTCTCGCTTGAGTACTATTTATAATTTTGCTCTTTTGTAGCTTTGGTAACTATGTGTGTGTTTTCTAAACATGTTCGCTCCTCTTCCTGTAGGCTTTACAGACGCTCCCCACCCCTTGGCTGCAAGCCTTCTAATAAATGTACCCTGTGCACACAACCCATGTGGAATTCCGGTTCTCTGGCAGCGTTTGAACTGCTGATCTGTGGTCAAGAATACAGAGTTCATCTCAGCCTATGATGCCCTTCAGTCCTTTGACTTTTTGGCCCTGATGGAAACATGGATCACCCCAGAGAACACTGATACTCCAGCTGCTCTCTCTTCATCTGACTACTATTTTTCTCAGTCTGAGAGCATCTGGTCGTTGCGGGGTTGGCACAGGTCTACTCATTTCTCCCAAGGGAAGATTTGTCTTTTCTCCCTCACTCACCTGTCCATCTCCTCAATTTAATCGCATGCTGACACTGTCACTTGTGCACAAGAGCTTAACATTGTTGTCATCTATCTCCCACCAGGTGCCCTTAGAGTCGTTCTGAGCGATTAACAAAAATTACTTCTTTTTTTCTCTCTGGTTATTAAACAACTAATTGACCGAAGTCCGTTGAATTATTTGAATTCCATTTCACCCCCCAAAAAATTGTGAGCTCAATGTGCACATTGCAGAGCTTCTCTAGCTTCTCTAGTTGTAGTTTCAACAAGCCAATATTTTACATAGTTTAGTGCATAAAACGTGGTAATTAACTACAGTGACCATAATCCATTGAACATCTACTTATCCGGTCTGTTTCTTTTATGCCTGATTTGGAAAAGAGAAGAATGCATGATCGCGAAGGACAGGGTTGGGGAGTAACAGATTACATGTAATCCATTACATTAAGGGACTTTTTTTTTTTTTACTGTAATCCTTTACATTACCAGCAAAAATATTGTAATCAGATTACAGATACGTTTGAAAAACTAGATGATTACTTTGAGGATTACTTTTAAATTCAGAAAGAATGTTTGCAAAAAAAAATATTTGACACTTCTCTTTTTTCTCAATAACTTTCAAATCAGCATTGAAAAAATGTGCAAGTTTAAATTTGTTCAACGTGAGCGAGTCTGACCATATGTCAGAGACAACTATGATGACACACCAAATGTGTTTGATAGACCGCAGGAATTGGATTTTGTAGGCTACAGTCCAAGATATGTCTTCCAATGGTGCGACTGCTGCCAGCATCCAAAGATTATCCAACTTGAATAAACTCTTGGAGGTAAGGATGTCAGTAGTGGTGTAGTCTACGGCGATACGGATATCACCTATTATTGATATCTATATAGCTCATTGATGTGATTCACACTACTGCTCTCTCATTTAGCTATTTGCGCCTTACGGATTGTGGTTGATGTGGATGGTTGTTCACAAATCTAAATGTGTATTTGAACCCAATAATGGTTGAATTCAAGATGTCTAAGCTGCCTATCAATCATCATTTTTGAAACCAGTGGACAGTCAGTGAAAAATGCGCTCTTGCAACAGCTACATAGTGTGAATCTCATCCTATGGAATAAAGTGAGGCTTTTATTGCTCAATCTAATTCATGCTGATAAAAAAACAGAACAGAACAGCGCAAACTGGCTCTAACCAGAATAGAAAGAGGAGTGGGAGGCCACGGTGCACAACTGAGCAAGAGGACAAGTAGATTAGAGTGTCTAGTTAGAGAAACAGACGCCTCACAAGTCCACAACTGGAAGCTTGTTTTGAGGGTACTACTCAATGAAGCTGCCAGTTGAGAACTTGTGAGGCGTTTGTTTCTCAAACTAGACACTCTAATGTACTTGTCCTCTTGCTCAGTTGTGCACCAGGGCCTCCCACTCCTCTTTCTATTCTGGTTAGTGCCAGTTTGCGCCATTCTGTGAAGGGAGTAGTACACAGCGTTGTATGAGATCTTCAGTTTCTTGGCAATTTCTCGCATGGAATAGCCTTCATTCATCAGAACAAGAATAGACTGATGAGTTTCAGAAGAAAGGTCTTTGTTTCTGGCCATTTTGAGCCTGTAATCGAACCCACAAATGCTCCAGATACTCAACTAGCCTAAAGAAGGTCAGTTTTATTGCTTCTTTATTGATTATTTTCAAAGGAGTAGAGGAGCCTCCTTTCTCAGAAAGGTATTTTGCCTTTAATGGATTGTGCTGTGACAAGAAGGGTTTCAACTTCATTCAACTGAGTTCTAAACCTCCTCTTGGAAGTAAACAAGGAAATGACATGTCTAATTTGATTATTCTTTTTTTTAATGGGTTCTTGGCACATTGAATTCACGGCAGAGCTCTTGAAAGGATTTCAGTGTAGTGGTTTTCTGATGAAATAGGTCTGAAAAGGTCCTGATTCCTAGAGTATGCCAAAGATTAAAGTTGGCATCCCTCAGGGCTTTTGGCAAGTCTGGGTTGCCTACTATAGGCGTGTGAGAACATATTTGGGAGGAAATGCCCAGGTATTTCTTACAGTCCCTCCACGCTAGTAGGGTGCTGTAAATCACAAAGGTTTTGGCTATGTTGCCCATGTCACTGAAGTTATTAATGAATATAATTGAGCTTAAGGGCAATGAACCACAGGATTGGGCTTCTATCTGAATCCACATTGACACTTGTCTGTTTGTGATCCATGTTAGCATGTTGCGGATTTGGGCAGACCAGTAGTACAATTGAAGGGAGGGAAGGGCAAGACCACCCTTAGATTCAGGTTTCAATAGAGTGGAAAACTTGATCCTAGGTTTATTGCCCCATATAAATTTGGTGATGCTTTGGTTAGTTGTTTTGAAAAAGGAAACTGGGAGATAGCATGGGAGCATCTGAAATAAATAGTTCAGTCTAGGGAGGACGTTCATACGGATGACATTAATTCTTCCTACTAAGCTAATTGGGAGGGAGATCCAGGTTTGGAGATCGTTCTTGATTCAATCGAGGAGTGGAAGATAATTTTCCTTGAAAAGGCTATTCAGATCTGGTGTTATGAAGATCCCGAGGTATTGAAACCCCTGTGTTTTCCATTGGAAAGGACATAGTGTCTTCATAGAGCTGGTGAGTGTAATATTGAGAGAGCAGACAGTGGATTTGTTAAAACTGATCTTATAACCTGAAAACTTGCCATACTGAGCAATTGTGTCTAAAATGAGAGGCAGGGATTTCTCAGGGTTGGATATGTAGAGCAAGACATCATCCGCGTAAAGCGAAATCTTGTGCTGCAGGCCGCCTGCAGAAACACCGATAATACTTGGATTGCTCCTTATCAGCTCTGACAGAGGCTCCGCCCCCAACAAGTAGAGCAGGGGGGACAGCGAGCACCCTTGTCTTGTGCCCCGTTCCAGAGGGAATCTGTTAGAGTTCAGTCCATTAGTAGTCACCATGGCATTTGAATGAGAGTATAGTGATTTGATCCATTTAATAATTGAACTTTTCTAAGACTGAAAACAGAAAGCTCCACTCCATCCTGTCAAACGCCTTCTCAGCATCCAGTGAAGCCAGCAGGACAGGGGTCTTCTGTGCGTTTACTTGATCAATAATAGCAAAAAGACGGCGAGTGTTATCAGAAAAGTATCTGTCTCTAATAAATCCAGTTTGGTCCACTTTTATTATTTTGGGAAGAAGAGTGTTTAGTCTTTTGGCGAGCAATTTGGTAATTATTTTGTGGTCAAAATCCAACAAGTTTATGGGCAGGAAGGACGAGCAGGATAGGGGGTCCTTGTCCTTTTTGAGCAACACTGTAATGCAAGCTGTGTGCATTGAGTCTGGGAGAACTCCGTTTTTGCAAAAATCCTCCAGCATTGGCATGAAGATAGGGATGAGCTGGGGCCAAAAAAGCTTTGTAGAACTCTCTGGGGAATCCTGGGCCTGGGGACTTATTAGGTGGCATGGAGGTAATTGCCTCCAGGATCTCCTCAGGAGTGAAGGGGGAGTTGAGATCTTCTTGGTCGAGTTCTGCCTCCGTGTGTTTTCTCTCAGAGGTATATAGTTTGCAGTAAAAATCATGAAAAGTTAACCTCTAGCGACGAGCAATCCCGTATCCGGGAGCGTAATCATAGCCTCAAGCTCATTACCATAACGCAACGTTTCCTATTCATGAAAATCGCAAATGAAATGAAACAAATATGTTGAAACACAAGCTTAGCCTTTTGTTAACAACACTGTCATCTCAGATTTTCAAAATATGCTTTTCAACCAAAGCTACACAAGCATTTGTGTAAGAGTATTGATAGCCTAGCATAGCATTAAGCCTAGCATTCAGCAGGCAACATTTTCACAAAAACAAGAAAAGCATTCAAATAAAATCATTTACCTTTGAAGAACTTCAGATGTTTTCAATGACGAGACTCTTAGTTAGATAGCAAATGTTCATTTTTTCCAAAAAGATGATTTGTGTAGATGAAATTGCTCCGTTTTGTTCATCACGTTTGGCTAAGAAAAATACCGGAAAATGCAGTCACTTACAACGGCAATCTTTTTTCCAAATTAGCTCCATAATATCGACAGAAACATGGCAAACGTTGTTTCGAATCAATTCTCAAGGTGTTTTTCACATATCTATTCGATAATCTATCAGTGGTGGCAGCTGGCTTCTCATCAGAAACAAACGTAAAAATACTGCAGCTGGAGATTACGCAATAATTGCAACGGAGGACACCAAGGTTTCGCCTGTAACATCAGTTCTGTGGCACTCACAGACAATATCTTTGCAGTTTTGGAAACGTCAGAGTGTTTTCTTTCCAAAGCTGTCTATTATATGCATAGTCGAGCATCTTTTCGTGACAAAATATCTTGTTTAAAACGGGAACGTTTTTCATCCAAAAATTAAAAGGGCTCCCCCTATATCGAAGAAGTTAAATTGATATTTTTTGGGTCATATGTGACCTCGTCCTATGCTGTTTGGATAGCCATGATTGTACGCTCTGACTGCTCTTCTTTTAATTGGTAAGCAAGCAATCTACTGGGCCTATTGCTATACTCATGGTATTTCTGTTTAGTAAAGAAAACTTTTTTTTGTATCTCCCGAGTGTAGTCCAAATTCAGTTTGGCTTTGGCTGCTGAAAGATGACTCAAGGAGGTGCTGTCTGGGGATTGTTTATGTATTTTTTCACAGAATTCCAGCTCCCTCTCAAGATCTAGCCTTCTCCATTGCTTTTTTCTTAGAGGAAGCATATGCAACTAGATGACCTCTTAGTGTGGCTTTAGCAGCGTCCCACATTGTGGCCGGAGAAACAAGAGAATCTTTGTTGTCTTGTGTGTAGTTGTCTATGTAGTCACCAATGTATGGAACGCTTCGTTTGATAGCATGGAGGTGTTGCATTTCCAGCTCTTTGACCTCGGGATGTTTTTGCAGAGGTCAAAGCGGAGGTGGACAAAGGCGTGATCTGAAAGTGCTATGGGTCCGATTGTACATGTGGCTGAATTTATGAAACTCTTTGGGATAAAAATGTAATCTATACGGGAGTAGGTGTTATGGACATTAGAGTAGTATGTATAGTCCATAGATGAGCTATTAGTCTCTCTCCAGATATCTATCAGTCCCATCTCTTTAGGAAGAGAGTTCAACATCTTTGCAGATCTAGGATTTGTGGTGGGGACTTGAGATGATTTGTCTAGGGTTGGGTTAAGGGTACAATTAAAATCTCCGGCCACCACGCCAAAGGAAACACAATGCTCATTGAACAGGGTTAGCATTTTTGACATGAAAGCAGGAGAATCTGTGTTAGGGGCGTATATGTTCAAGATAGTAATTGGTTGACCATATAGTGACCCAGTTATCAAAATAAATCTACCCTCTGGATCAGATATGTTTTTGTCAATTATGAATGGAACATTTTTATGGATAAGTATGGCTGTGCCTCTACTGTTTGATTTGAAAGATGAGAAATACACCTGTCCCACCCAAGCTCTGTGGAGTTTGGCATGTCCCGCATCACAGAGGTGTGTCTCTTGTAATAGCGCGATGTCTGCTTTTTCCTTTTTTAGAGCACATAGTATCTTTTTCCGTTTTATTGCATGCCCTAGACCATGGCAGTTCCATGTCAATAGATTTACGGTACTAGTCATCGTCATCAAACAGTAATCGAACTTTAGTGCAAGTAATCTCTGGGTAAAAGTGGATAGTAGTTACAGCTGCGTTCACATAAAAGGAAAATAAATGGTGTACATAAAATAACAACTCGACACATCCCGTTGGATCTATTACCCCCCATCTCAGTCTCAATTCTGTGTTCTGAAAAAAACTAAAAACCGGGAACAGTTAGCAACGCACAACGTCTCCCTCTCCCCACCAAAGAAATGCCTCATCCTCTCCACCCCGCATTGAGTAAATGACAACGTAGCCCCTGTCCAGACCACACTAAAAGAGGGAGAAAATAAAATCAATAGCCCAGTCTACATATACCTCCCCCAAGGGACATAGGGAACCCCAAGTAATAATAGCAACAGAAAAACAGGGAAATAAAAGTAGGCTGAAACATTAGTAGACCTAGGTTAGGCTATAGAGCCTATCCCTCTCAGCTAAAGGAAAATAAATATAAATTGGACGGCTATAATGACATTTAGCGGGGCGGGTGGGTCTTTGGATATCGGCTATATGTTGTCTTACCTCCTTTAGTAATAGCATTAATCGCATTTAGTCATTGGTCCATTTCTCATTGACCAGGATTGTCTTTCAAAAAACGGTTTGCCTCTTTGGGAGTTTTGAAGTGTCGCAAGGCTCCTTGGTGAAGAATCCTGAGCTCGTTTGGGTATTTGAATCCCCTGAAGATGCCTCGGTCAATGGAGTATTTCTTCACTTCGTCAAACTCTCAGAACTTTCGGCGTATTCCAGCTGACAGGTCCTGGTGTAAAGTGAGTTTGGCGTTTCCCACTGTGATGGGGTTGTTTTTCGCCACCTGTAGGACTCGTTTCTTGTCAGTGAATCTCAGGAAACGTATGGTGATTGGGCGCGGTGGTTGTCTGGCTGTTGGTGGAGGCCTCAGTGCCCGGTGAGCTCTCTCGAGTTCTATGGGCCTGTCGGTGGACAGGTGGAGCCACTCGGGAAGTTTGTCTTGCAGGTAGCGGATCAGTGGCATGTTTCCCTCTTCTTTTTCACCCAGATTTAATAGAATACAATTATTCCTTCACCCCCTGTTTTCCAGGTCCTCTGTTTTCTCTTCCAGATGCTCTATTTTCTTTTTAGCATATGCTATTGTTTCCATGGCATTTGTCAATAAGTTTTCCATGGATAGGATTCGCCCCTCTGCCTCGTCCAGGCGCCCCGCGTTTATGGTTCTCTTGTTGTTGATGTCAGGCAAAGCGTTTTCCAGGATTGTCACCTTGCCCCCTATCGCACTGAGCTGAGAGTTAATGGCATCTAATTTAGTGTAGAGTTCTGTATGTTGGGATCTCAACTCAGAAAGGATGTCTTCGACAGAGTGGGAGGTTGGCATTCGTTGGGCCTCGGGGGGGAGCAGGTCCTCTTGCTCCTGGCTAATGGCGCTAGCTTTTTCTGAAGCTAGCTTCTTCTTGGAGGCTTTTTCCGTCGCTAATGCTCGAGTCCGGGTAAAAATGTCACCTGTAGTGTCGGCTTTTGTAGCCGCCATGACTTTTTCTTACTAAAGCTAAATGAGTTTGAACTTGAAGTGGAGGTAAGATTAGGAATTGGAAACTACTTGTGCGGAGCTCTTAGTTCATGCGGCCATCTCGTTCAAGGGTCACGTGATCCCTCTACATTGTGTTTCTGATCAATTTGATGTTATTTCAATGGACACAAAATGTGCTTTTCTTTCAAAAGCAAGGACATTTCTAAGTGAACCCAAACTTTTGAAAGGCAGTGTATATACTGTATATCCATTGATTGTTGAATAGTATAACTTATACAGTGCCTTGCGAAAGTATTCGGCCCCCTTGAACTTTGCGACCTTTTGCCACATTTCAGGCTTCAAACATAAAGATATAAAACTGTATTTTTTTGTGAAGAATCAACAAGTGGGACACAATCATGAAGTGGAACAACATTTATTGGATATTTCAAACTTTTTTAACAAATCAAAAACTGAAAAATTGGGCTGTTCACCTACTAATCTCACTACAACCCCCCTCCAGGTCTCTGATCAATACTTTGTTTCCTTTTCTGTCTCCCTTTCCTCCAACCATAGCCACTCAGCCCCTACCCAGATGGTCATGCGCAGTCATAATCTTCACTATCTCTCTCCCACTACTCTCTCCTCTTCTATCCTATCATCTCTCCCTTCTGCTAAATCCTTCTCCCTCCTGTCTCCTGATTCTGACCCTAAGCTCCTCCCTTTTCGCCTCCTATGACTCGCACTGTCCCCTTTCTTCCCAGTCGACTCGGCCCTCCCCTCCTGCTCCATCGCTGAGTGACTCATTGCGAGCTTACAGAACAGGGCTGCAGGCAGCTAAGCAAAAATGCAGGAAGACTAAACTCCTTTCACTCCCTCCTCTCTATGTTCTCTTGCTCTGTTTCCACTGCTAAAGCCACTTTACATCACTCAAAATTTCAAGCTTCTGCCTCTAACCCTAGGAAACTCTTTTCCACATTCTCCTCCCTCCTTAATCCTCCAGCCTTGTCAACCACTTTGAAAAGAAGGTTGACGACATGTGCTCCTCATTCACTCAGCCTATTGACTCCACTGGTCCCAGTCACACTGAACTAACTACCTTATGCCTTGGCCTCTTTCTCCCCTCTCTCCAGATGAAATCCTGCGACCGCCCGACAGCCTGCCTGCTCGCCCCCCTCCATTTCTGGAGACCTTCTTCCCTCATTAACTCATCCTTGACCACTGGCTGCTCCCCCTCTGACTTCAAAATGGCCCAAGTTGCTCCCCTGCTCAAGAAACCAACAATCAACTTGAGCATGCTGTCCAATTCTCTTGCTATCTCAGAACAATTTTCTTGACCCTAACCAGTTGGCCTTCAAGACTTTTAAAATTTTACTAAGCAAGTCAGTTAAAAACAAATTCTTATTTTCAATGACGGCCTAGGAACAGTGGTTTAACTGCCTTGTTCAGGGGCAGAACAACAGATTTTTACCTTGTCAGTCCAGGGATTCGATCTTGCAACCTTTCGGTTACTGGTCCAACGCTCTAACCACTAGGCTACCTGCCGCCCTAGGGTCAGTCAAGATGGGGCAGTCAACTGAGACCACTCTTCTCAGTGTCGCGGTGGCTCTCCCCACTGCCAAAGCTGACTCTCTCTCCTCTGTTCTCATCCTCCTAAATCTATCCGCTGCCTTCCACACCGTGAACCATCAGATCCTCCTCTCCAACCCCTCTGGGCTGGGCGTCCCAGGTTCTGTACACTCTTGGATTGCATCCTACCTGGCAGGCCACTCCTGATGTGGAGAGGACCTCTGGATTGCATCCAACCTGGCAGGCCACTCCTGATGTGGAGAGGACCTCTGTCTCTGCACCACATACTCTCACTACTGGTGTCCCCCAGGGCTCGGTTGTAGGCCCCCCCTCTTGTCTTTAAACACCAAGTCACTCAGCTCCGTCATATCCTCACATGGTCTCTCCTATCATTGCTAGTCGGATGACATCCAACTACTTCCAAAACCTCTGAAACCCTACCTTTTTAAGACTATCTTAAATAATCCAACAGTACCCCCTCACACACACACATTGGCTTACTGTAATTATCAATGAGCTGGGAGGGGGGAGGGGGGATTGAGGGAAGAGCTGGTGGTGAAAAGTCATGGGATGTAATAAGCGTAGCTAGAAGAAATTACAGAAAATACACACATCAAAATATAAATACAAAATAAAAGAAAAAAGAAAAACAGTCATTCATCAGTAATAGTCTCTCTTCAAGCCTAACAAAGGCTTCTCATTGGCCAAACCGTTGCTACATGGACACTTTGGCCATGTCTTAACAGTGCTTAACAGTAGTCTCCTTTCTATTATTCGGTATAACCTGCATCTGTTATATCTGTTGCGTGTGTGTACTACACCAACTGTGACTGTGAAACAGAATGAGTCAAGAGTGAAGGTCAGAGTCATTTAAAGGGGTTTCAGACTCCTAGGAGTGCAGGAGTGGAGGAGAGAGATAGTGTCCTATTGTCTCAGACAAAGTTAGAGATAGAAGGCAAAGAGATAAAAAGAGTGAGCAATGAAGCACAAGTGAAGGAGAGGTAGAAAGAAAACTGATAAAGACAGATCGAGAGATAGCAAGTGACGTACAATTTGCTTTCACAGCATATATGTTTACGTGTGTGTGCCTGCAAGACTGTGTGTGTGTGTGTGTGTCTTCAAGTGCAAAAATGTGTGTATGTAAGGTAAAAATGTATTGCTACTGGAGTGGGATCTATCCTGTCCTTACAGTGACACAAGGAATACTTAAGCAATAAGGCACAAGGGGATGTGGTATATGGCCAATATACTACAGCTAAGGGCAGTTCTTATGCACAACCCAACACGGAGTGCCTGGATACAGCCATTAGCTGTGGTGTATTGGCCTTATACCATAAACCCCCGAGGTGCCTTGTTGCTATTATAAACTGGTTACCAACGTAATTAGAGCAGTAAAAATAAATGTTTTGTCATACCCGTGGTATACGGTATGATATACCAAGGCTGTCAGCCAATCAGCATTCAGGGTTCAAACCAACCAGTTTATAATTTCAAGTCTTTCCCTGTCCTCTCCAGTTAATCTAGATACATACTCATAGCTGAAGTTTCCCCCTCACCCTAACACCCCTCTTCCTCCTCATCCTCTGATTCCCTGTCCCTCGCTCCTAGTCTTCCCCGTCCCTCGCTCCTCGTCTTCCTCGCTCCTCGTCTTCCCAGTCCCACGCTCGTCATCTTCCCCCTCCCTCGCTCCTCATCTTCCCTGTCCCTCGCTCCTCGTCTTCCCATCCCTCGCTCCTCGTCTTTCCCGTCCCTCGCTCCTCGTCTTCCCCGTCCCTCGCTCCTCGTCTTCCTTGCTCCTCGTCTTCCCGTCCCTCGCTCGTCGTCTTCCCGTCCCTCGCTCGTCGTCTTCCCCATCCCTCGCTCCTCGTCTTCCCCGTCCCTCGCTCCTAGTCTTCCCCATCCCTCGCTCCTCGTCTTCCCGTCCCTCGCTCCTCGTCTTCCCGTCCCTCGCTCCTCGTCTTCCCGTCCCTCGCTCCTTGTCTTCCCGTCCCTCGCTCCTCGTCTTCCCGTCCCTCGCTCCTCGTCTTCCCGTCCCTCGCTCCTCGTCTTCCCATCCCTCGCTCCTCGTCTTTCCCGTCCCTCGCTCCTAGTCTTCCCCGTCCCTCACTCCTCGTCTTCCTCGCTCCTCGTCTTCCCGTCCCTCGCTCCTCGTCTTCCTATCCCTCGCTCCTTGTCTTTCACGTCCCTCGCTCCTAGTCTTCCCCGTCCCTCACTCCTTGTCTTCCTCGCTCCTCGTCGTCCCATCCCTCGCTCCTCGTCTTCCCCGTCCCTCGCTCCTCGTCTTCCCCGTCCCTCGCTCCTCGTCTTCCCGTCCCTCGCTCCTCGTCTTCCCGTCCCTCGCTCCTCGTCTTCCCCGTCCCTCACTCACATTAGAATGAGCTCTGCATTCTCCTCAGCTTTGCATAGCATTAGTCGAAATACATTTACATTGCAGGCATGCACATATTATAATGGTATTTTTCATTGCCAGGTTCCACAGAGAATGGAAAGTATAACAACCTGTCTAGCTTACAGTGAAATTGGTGTATGCTGATAATGCTACCACATGTCTGTGCTTTGTAGCACCTGCTCAAAAGGGAATACATTCTGAAATAAACTGCTCACGGTCATGAAAGCATATCAGTTCTGCTCTTGAAAACAAGTTGTTTATACATAAGTATTCATAGATTATGACATAGAAGTTGCTCTGAATAAGAGTGTCTGCTAAATGACTAAAATGTAAATGTGCAATGCTTCTACTCTTTTTCCACACATGGTAGGTGCAGAAAAACAGACATTAGGAAAGAGTACAGTAAGACCAACCCTAACAACTTTGCTCTCTTTCATTTTGAAGGCAGGCGAGATTATATCATACCCAACGACTCATTTGGCCTGATATGTCAGATACAACGTTGAGTCTGAGGCCATATGTGTAGTTCAGCCCTTTCACATTGTTGGTTAGTCATTGTCCTGCTGGTGTGGTGGACTGTGTCGTCTTGGTGATATTATAACTGTGGTGGGCTGTGTGTGTGTGTGTGTGTGTGTGTGTTGTCTTGGTGATATTATGCTGTGTGTGTGTTTCAGTTACGTTATCTGTGTTTGCGTTCACATTAAAGGGGGTTTGGTCTAGATCATCGCCAGTTTCCACGAGTGTCGACAGAGATCTGCTTTGATGAACAGTCTATTAGACTACGTTGCAAAATGTAGGCGCTTCTCATTAGGGTAATAATAGACTAGAATGTAACACAGTAGACATACACAGGGACGTCCACATTTGTATAAAACATGTATGTTCTACTCACACACACACACACACACACACACACACACACACACACACACACACACACACACACACACACACACACACACACACACACACACACACACACACACACACACACACACACACACACACACACACACACACACACACACACACACACACACACACACACACACAAAATCTACAAACACCCAACAGGGCATTTCACTACACCCGCAATAACATCTGCTAAACACTTGTATGTGACAACTTAAATGAGATTTGAAGACATTTTGAAGCGCTTTACCAATACTCCTCTTGTGTTGCTAATTGGACAGAGGGGGTTGTTTTGTTTCCCATCCAACAACAGTGTGTGTATACAGTATGTGTAGTAAAACTGGGGGTACTCTTCAATGTGTTATAATGGCTACAGTACAGGGTGGAAGAGGTAAGGGAAAGACAAGGAGGGTAGACTAGGGCTTGTACAGTTAACAGTGGGCCGGGGAAAGACCTCTCCCAAGAAGGTGGGGCCATAAGCCCTATAGAACACAACAGAGGATATTAATGACTATTATATTAGCATTACAGTATAGTACCCAATTCGTTTTTAACAGTTAAAACACACTTCCCTCAGGTGACTGAGAGGTTTTTGAAGAACAGTTTCCCCAGTCACAAAATGGAGGTAATGGTACGGTAATAGGCAGCATTGGGAGGATAGCATCGATATGAAGCAGATAAATTCACATTAAACATATGGAACAGGGCGACCACTTAGGGAAGAGGACAAATGGAGGGAGGAGGGAGCTGTAACGCTATGTGCTGGCTGCTAACCAAGGTTCTTGGGAAGAAGTGGTTTGTTAGGGGGACAGGGAGAAGTGATTTATGTGAGAAGTGGTTGGTTAGGATGGTGAGAAGTGGTTTGTTAGGGGGACAGGGAGAAGTGATTTATGTGAGAAGTGGTTTGTTAGGACGGTGAGAAGTGGTTTGTTAGGGGGACAGGGAGAAGTGATTTATTATGTGAGAAGTGGTTTGTTAGGACGGTGAGAAGTGGTTTGTTAGGACGATGAGAAGTGGTTTGTTAGGACGGTGAGAAGTGGTTTGTTAGGACAATGAGAAGTGGTTTGTTAGGATGGTGAGAAGTGGTTTGTTAGGCAAACAGGGACAAGTGATTTATGTGAGAAGTGGTTTGTTAGGATGATGAGAAGTGGTTTGTTAGGACGATGAGAAGTGGTTTGTTAGGACGGTGAGAAGTGGTTTGTTAGGACAATGAGAAGTGGTTTGTTAGGACGGTGAGAAGTGGTTTGTTAGGACGGTGAGAAGTGGTTTGTTAGGCAAACAGGGACAAGTGATTTATGTGAGAAGTGGTTTGTTAGGACGGTGAGAAGTGGTTTGTTAGGACTGTGAGAAGTGGTTTGTTAGGACGATGAGAAGTGGTTTATTAGGACGGTGAGAAGTGGTTTGTTAGGGGGACAGGGAGAAGTGATTTATGTGAGAAGTGGTTTATTAGGACGGTGAGAAGTGGTTTGTTAGGACGATGAGAAGTGGTTTGTTAGGGGGACAGGGAGAAGTGATTTATGTGAGAAGTGGTTTGTTAGGACGGTGAGAAGTGGTTTGTTAGGGGGACAGGGAGAAGTTATTTATGTGAGAAGTGGTTTGTTCGGACGATGAGAAGTGGTTTGTTAGGACGATGAGAAGTGGTTTGTTAGGACGGTGAGAAGTGGTTTGTTAGAACCGTGAGAAGTGGTTTGTTAGGACGATGAGAAGTGGTTTGTTAGGACGATGAGAAGTGGTTTGTTAGGACGGTGAGAAGTGGTTTGTTAGGACTGTGAGAAGTGGTTTGTTAGGACGATGAGAAGTGGTTTATTAGGACGGTGAGAAGTGGTTTGTTAGGGGGACAGGGAGAAGTGATTTATGTGAGAAGTGGTTTATTAGGACGGTGAGAAGTGGTTTGTTAGGACGATGAGAAGTGGTTTGTTAGGGGGACAGGGAGAAGTGATTTATGTGAGAAGTGGTTTGTTAGGACGGTGAGAAGTGGTTTGTTAGGGGGACAGGGAGAAGTTATTTATGTGAGAAGTGGTTTGTTCGGACGATGAGAAGTGGTTTGTTAGGACGATGAGAAGTGGTTTGTTAGGACGGTGAGAAGTGGTTTGTTAGAACCGTGAGAAGTGGTTTGTTAGGACGATGAGAAGTGGTTTGTTAGGACGATGAGAAGTGGTTTGTTAGGACGATGAGAAGTGGTTTGTTAGGACGGTGAGAAGTGGTTTGTTAGGACGATGAGAAGTGGTTTGTTAGGATGGTGAGAAGTGGTTTGTTAGGACGATGAGAAGTGGTTTGTTAGAACCGTGAGAAGTGGTTTGTTAGGACGTGAGAGTCATTACAAACACGGCACAGACCCATGAGTGGAGTGCCACATCTTTATCATCCAGGGCTCGTTTTCAAGGAGCTGACTTTCATTTCCTTTATAAGTTTATGAAAGTGCAATTCAACGCTTTACTGTTTAATTTGTTCTTTTGCGTTGCTAAGGGTAAGTGTCTGTCGAGGGCTCTCTGAAGCCCAATCAAACATGAGAGTCAGCGAAATGTCAGCTTTATGGAGTGGCAAAAGAGTACTTATTTTCCCTGGCAATTTCTTAGTCAGACAATAATTGCAATCAGGGGGTAAGCATGGACCCAGATTTCTCTATCAGATTCTGCTGATGTTTTACGCAGCAAAAAAGACAAATGGACACGTACACTGACACTTCACTGACAGTCTGACAACCTTATGCTGCATTTAGACAAGGGAAAAGCAAGCCTGCAAGGCGGTAGATGTTGCTATGGTGATTTCAGTAAGCAAAAAGTTGAAATATTTTAACTCTGGCAGCAAGCCCTGCCTACTGTGGTGGCTGATGGCATTCACTGTATTTTTAAAACTTTTTTATTTAACTAGACAAGTCAGTTAAGAACAAATTCTTATTTACAATGAGTAGTTACCATCGTGCTGTCATTGAAAACAACCACATTCGGTTAGCCGTCTACCATTTACCATGTAAACACAGCATTAGGAAAATAATCCTGCAGCAACAGGAAATGTGAATTATTATGTGGATTATTATTAATGGACATTTTTTTACATTTAAGTCTGACATTTCTTACTGGAAATTATAACTTCAGAAGACTTTTTAACCACAAATACACTACACATTTAAACTTTTCTGCACTTTAGGGAAAGTTCTAATGCAGCAGGGTGATCAAATTAAGATCCTACATCTGTAGCGTGAGGTAACGTTGTAATGAGAATAGATATGATGTGGTTGCTTGGCTAAACAAGCAAGCCAGCTGTGTGTATTGTGTGTGTGTGTGTGTGTGTGTGTGTGTGTGTGTGTGTGTGTGTGTGTGTGTGTGTGTGTGTGTGTGTGTGTGTGTGTGTATGATGTGTTTCTGCATGTATTGTTATTGAGTGCTGTAACTTTTGCTTATCACACATTGAGTAAGACAGGGACTCATCAGACAGTGAGTTAGACGGTGACTCATCAGACAGTGAGTTAGACGGTGACTCATTAGACAGTGACTCATCAGACAGTGAGTTAGACGGTGACTCATCAGACAGTGAGTTAGACGGTGACTTGGTGTAAGCCAGCTAGGGATGGCTATTTAATAGTCTGACAGTGAGTTAGACGGTGACTCATCAGACGGTGAGTTAGATGGTGACTCATCAGACAGTGAGTTAGAAGGTGGCTCGTCAGACGGTGAGATAGATGGTGACTCATCAGGCGGTTAGTTAGATGGTGAGTTAGGCGGTGACTCATCAGGTGGTAACTCATCAATGGTGACTCATCAGACGGTGACTCATCCATCAGGCGGTGACTCAGACATCGATTCATCAGACATCGACTTGACTCATCAGACATCGACTCATCAGACAGTGAGTTAGGTGGTGACTCATCAGACAGTGAGTTAGGCGGTGACTCACACAGACAAAAGCTCTTTCCCTGGCATAAATAGTTATCGGTCTTTTGTTTTTGAATGGTTGTTATTGTTACAAAAAATACATATATATATATATATATAAAAAGAGTTTGAGAGGGGTAGTCGCCACATGGACACGTGTTTAACTATTAATTAATTGGCTAATAGACATGGCTGCCCATCTGTACTGTTGAGTCTGACATTGAGTTGGTAAGGCAGAGGGTCCTTAGCTAGGACAGGCTTGTCTGCCATGCTCCGATTTGGTCTGCTAAACATGGTCTATTTTTACAGACGATTGTGTCTGGGGCATTTGCTGTGCTGAAAAAGGGAGAGGGAGAGAGCAGAGCGTATGCCAAAATAGGAGAAAGGAGTCAGGAAAAACAACCCCTCTCCATCTGACATTTACACAAGTGACACAGCTGCATGGAGCACATATGGATTGGGAAGAAAAGGAGAGAGCATGTGCATTCATACAACGCACATTGTGTGACACACAAACACACAGATAAACACAAGCACATAATGTATGCAACAAACACACACACTCTCACAGAGGGGGGTATGGAGGCAGCCAGGTACATTTGGGGGTTGGCCTAATCCCTCTCCCTATTTCTCTTTCACACAGGCATACGCATTCCCTCTACTTTGTGAAGCCAGTGAGGCTAACATCAAAGCAGATATACCTTGGCTTTCACTCAGAGACAGAGAGGCAATTACATAACCTGTGAGCTCTTAACGAGACACGCACTGGAACAATCAAACTCTGCCCCCGTGTGCTCACCAACACCAGGCAGGCACTGAGAAAACAACTTGTGCCTCAATCCTGTCTCCTGTCAAGGGAAATATTCAATCTGCCATGTTTTTCCCTATAGTCATTAATGCTGATAAAACATAATAATAATCTAGCCTAAAGAATGGTAGTCGTTCTGTTTCATTCCTGGAGCTGGAGGTGGAGGTACACTTCAAGACCAAAAGTATGTGGACACATACTCGTCAAACACCTCATTCCAAAATTATGGGCATTAATAGGGAGTTGGTCCCCCCTTTGCTGCTATAACATCCTCCACTCTTCTGGGAAGGCTTTCCACTAGAACATTGCTGCAGGGACTTACTTCCATTCAGCCACAAGAGCATTAGTGAGGTCGGGCACTGATGTTGGGCGATCAGGCCTGGCTCGGAGTTAGCGTTCCAATTCATCCTAAAGGTGATTGATGGGGTGGACGTCAGGGCTCTGTGCATGTCAGTCAAGTTCTTCCACAACGATCTCGGCAAATCATTTCTGTATGGATCTCACTTTGTGCACGGGAGCGGGAAAGGGCCTTCCCCAAACTGTTGTCACAAAGTTGGAAGCACAGAATTGTCAAGAATGTCATTGCATGCTGTAGCGTTAAGATTTCCCTTCACTGGAACAAAGGGACCTATGATAAACAGCCCCAGAACATTATTAATCCTCCAGTGAACGTTACAGTTGGCACTATGCATTGGGGCAGGTAGCATTCTCCTGGCATCCGCCAAACTTGGACTGCCAGATGGTGAAGCGTGACTTATTACTCCAGAGAACACCTTTACACTGCTCCAGAGTCCAATGGTGGTGAGCTTTACACCACTCTAACCAATGCTTGGCATTGCACATGGTGATCTTAGGTTTATGTGAGGCTGCTCAGCCAGTTTGGAACTCGTAGTGGGTGTTGCAACTGAGGACTACACGCTACACGCTTCAGCTGTTCCGTTCTGTGAGCTTTTGTGGCCTACCACTTTGCGGCTGAGCTGTCATTGGTCCTAAACGTTTCCACTTCACATTAACAGCACTTATAATTGACTGGGCAGCTTTTTTTACTCCTATTTTGTGACATCCAATCCAATTGGTAGTTACAGCCTTGTCCCACCACTGCAACTCCAGTATGGACTCTGGAGAGGCAAAGGTCGAGAGCCTTGCGTCCTCCGAAACACGACCCCGCCAAGCCGCACTGCTTCTTGACACACTGCTCGCTTAACCCGGAAGCCAGCCGCACGAATGTGTTGGAGGAAACATCATACAGCTGACGACCGAAGTCAGCGTGTGTGCTCCCAGCCCACCACAAGGAGTCACCCTCCCCTAACCAGGACGACACTGGGCCAATTGTGAGCCGCCTCACGGGTCTCTCTGGGATCGAACCCGAGTTTGTAGTGACGCCTCTAGCAGTGCAGTGCATTAGACCGCTGCGGCAATTGGGAGGCCCTAGCAGGGTAGAAATTTGACAAACTGACTTGTTGGAAAGGTGGCATCCTACTGTCAATGTTTCTCTATGGAGATTGCATGGCTGTGTGCCTGATTTTATACTGTGCCTGAAATAGCCGAATCTACTAATTTGAAGGGTTGCCAACATACTTTTGTATATATAGTGTATTTCCTGCACCCTGAAGGTGCTCAGCGTGAGGCTGCTCAGGTCTGGACATTATAGACACGTGATCGTATACAAATGGAAGCAATGTTTGAAGTTATGTTTCAGTCAAACATTACATCTGTTTGGGCTTCTTGCTGTCAATTTGCAGTCTACTAATTATTCTACATTTTAGCAGCCACTCTTATCCAGAGCGACTTATATGAGCAATTAGGGTTAAGTACCTTGCTCAAGGGCACATCTACAGATTTGCCCGCGGCTGAATCTAGTTGATGATCCCTATTGTAACGGCTTTCTTCTGTGGACGAAGGAGAGGACCATGTTTAATAAAGACAATAAACGTGAACACTACAAAATAGAAAACAACAAATGTGAGAAACAGTCCTATCTGGTGCATCGACAGAAGACAACAACCCACAAAACCCAACAACAAAAAAAACAGGCTACCTAAATACGGTTCCCAATCAGAGACAATGACTAACACCTGCCTCTGATTGAGAACCATATCAGGCCAAACATAGAAACAGGAAAACTAGACACACAACATAGAATGCCCACTCAGCTCACGTCCTGACCAACACTAAAAGAAAGAAAACACAAAAGAACTATGGTCAGAACGTGACACCTACCTTAAAATCTACAACCTTTTATATATGATTCATCCAACAGTTCGTTGATGTAGTCTAGGCTTACTTAACGCTCATGAGAAAAAATAGACCTACAGAGAATGTAAACACATGGCGCAAGGCTTCATGCTCCCTTGAGGCTGAAGTAAGGCGGGAAAGTGGGTGGAAGGAGGTGCCCTGGTAAATAACCAAAGAAATGTATAGCCTATGTATGACCCGTCTTCCAGCACAGTCAAACTAGCTCACCTCTTTGTGTCCCTAGACAGCAAACTCACATATATACCATGTGGCCCTGCTGATAAGTCAGAAACACACAGCAGGGCAGCCAGTGGTGAGATGAGAAACACTTTATAGCCACCATATAGGAGAAATGGAAAAGAACCCTCTAGAATTCCAGACGTTGAAGTTTAATTTGGTGAGGATCAGCTAGGCTATAACTTGTGGGCAGGCCTGAAAGGATGTCAAGTATCCTGGTTCTAAAATCAAGTGTCCTCATGGTGTGAGGGCTGTAGCTTGTAAACAATGGTGTTGTGACTCTTCAACCTTTTCTCCAAATGAATTTGTTCCTTTAAAATCAGTATGGAACAATATATAGTCTCTTATAGCCTAGACCTGGGGAGCATCATAAGCTAGGCAACGGCACAAAGTCTGGGGAGGATGTAATGTTGGACATTTCGAAAGGAGAAATACATTTCTCTGGGGAGGATCCTCTTCAGATAGACATCTCTCCCAACAAATCACAAGTTTGGGTAAAATGCAAGCGGGAAATGTGTTCATGTTTATCATGTTGAGCTAGCTTAACAAGTGGATATGGAAGCTAAGTTACCAGTGATGTGGTTCCCATTTCTGACTCGTCCTCTCTGTCCCAACCAAGGACCCAGGGTTCTAGTCTGGAAGTACGCTTTCGACTATGCCCAGAGGACATTATTGCAGTGCTTATGTCAGCCTCTACTCTGAGCGCGTACTATGTTAGCTGTGATAGGCCGCTACAGGATAGTCGAGGCGTGCCAGTTCATTTTCACGCCCTGATAACGTTAAATTGATGTTGTGAGAGAAGCATAATCTTTGCCCTCGTTTGCCTCCAATGGTGTTCAAACTGAGATAACGGAGACTTTAACCTGTGAGTGTGTGACAAATGCTGTGGGCCTGTGAGTCTCTTGGGTGAGAAATTAAGCTTCATCTTGTGCTATCTGCAGTTATCCTCGCACAAATTCTCTCTCTGTGTCGCTCTCTCTCTGTCTCTGTCTCTGACTCTGTCTCTTTCATATTCAGTACCAGTCAAAAGTTTGTACTATTTTCCTACATTGTAGAATAATAGTGAAGACATCAAAACTATGAAATAACACATATTGAATCACGTAGTAACCAAAAAAGTGATAAACAAATCAAACTTTATTTCATATTAGAGATTCTTCAAAGTAGCCACCCTTTGCCTTCTCCTCTGAACAGTTGATGTTGAGATGTTGCTGTTACTTGAACTCTGTGAAGCATTTATTTAGGCTGCAATTTCAAGAGCTTTGCACACTCTTGGGATTCTCTCAACTAACTTCATGAGGTAGTCACCTGGAATGCGTTTCAATTAACAGGTATGCTTTACTAAAAGTTAATTTGTGCAATTTCTTTCCTTCTTTGAGCCAATCAGGGGTAGTATACAGAAGATAGCACTATTTGGTAATAGACCAAGTCCATATTATGGCAGGAACAGCTCAAATAATCAAAGAGAAATGATAGTCCATCATTACTTTAAGACATGGAGGTCAGTCAATCCAGTTTCTTCAAGTGCAGTCGCGAAAACCATCACGCGCTATGATGAAACTAGCTCTCATGAGGACCACCACAGGAATGGAACACACAGAGTTACCTCTGCTGCAGAGGATAAGTTCATTAGAGTTACCAGCCTCAGAAATTGCAGCCCAAATAAATGCTTCACAGAGTTCAAGTAACAGACACATCTCAACATCAACTGTTCACAGGAGACTGCGTGAATCAGGCCTTCATGGTTGAATTGCTGCAAAGAAACCACTACTAAAGGACACCAATATTAAGAAGAGACTTGCTTGGGCCAAGAAACACAAGCAATGGGCATTAGACCAGTGGAAAGCTGTCCTTTGGTCTGATGAGTCCAAATTTTAGATTTTTGGTTCCAACTGCTATGTCGTTGTGAAACGCAGAGTAGGTGAACAGATTATCTCTGCATGTGTGGTTCCCACCGTGAAGCATGGAGGAGGACGTGTGATGGTGTGGTGTGCTTTTCTGGTGACACTGTCTTTGATTTATTTGGAATTCAAGGCACACTTAACCAGAATGGCTACCACAGCATTCTGTAGCTACAGTGCCTTGCGAAAGTATTCGGCCCCCTTGAACTTTGCGACCTTTTGCCACATTTCAGGCTTCAAACATAAAGATATAAAACTGTATTTTTTTGTGAAGAATCAACAACAAGTGGGACACAATCATGAAGTGGAACGACATTTATTGGATATTTCAAACTTTTTTAACAAATCAAAAACTGACAAATTGGGCGTGCAAAATTATTCAGCCCCTTTACTTTCAGTGCAGCAAACTCTCTCCAGAAGTTCAGTGAGGATCTCTGAATGATCCAATGTTGACCTAAATGACTAATGATGATAAATACAATCCACCTGTGTGTAATCAAGTCTCTGTATAAATGCACCTGCACTGTGATAGTCTCAGAGGTCCGTTAAAAGCGCAGACAGCATCATGAAGAACAAGGAACACACCAGGCAGGTCCGAGATACTGTTGTGAAGAAGTTTAAAGCCGGATTTGGATACAAAAAGATTTCCCAAGCTTTAAACATCCCAAGGAGCACTGTGCAAGCGATAATATTGAAATGGAAGGAGTATCAGACCACTGCAAATCTACCAAGACCTGGCCGTCCCTCTAAACTTTCAGCTCATACAAGGAGAAGACTGATCAGAGATGCAGCCAAGAGGCCCATGATCACTCTGGATGAACTGCAGAGATCTACAGCTGAGGTGGGAGACTCTGTCCATAGGACAGCAATCAGTCGTATATTGCACAAATCTGGCCTTTATGGAAGAGTGGCAAGAAGAAAGCCATTTCTTAAAGATATCCATAAAAAGTGTTGTTTAAAGTTTGCCACAAGCCACCTGGGAGACACACCAAACATGTGGAAGAAGGTGCTCTGGTCAGATGAAACCAAAATTGAACTTTTTGGCAACAATGCAAAACGTTATGTTTGGAGTAAAAGCAACACAGCTGAACACATCATCCCCACTGTCAAACATGGTGGTGGCAGCATCATGGTTTGGGCCTGCTTTTCTTCAGCAGGGACAGGGAAGATGGTTAAAATTCATGGGAAGATGGATGGAGACAAATACAGGACCATTCTGGAAGAAAACCTGATGGAGTCTGCAAAAGACCTGAGACTGGGACGGAGATTTGTCTTCCAACAAGACAATGATCCAAAACATAAAGCAAAATCTACAATGGAATGGTTCAAAAATAAACATATCCAGGTGTTAGAATAGCCAAGTCAAAGTCCAGACCTGAATCCAATCGAGAATCTGTGGAAAGAACTGAAAACTGCTGTTCACAAATGCTCTCCATCCAACCTCACTGAGCTTGAGCTGTTTTGCAAGGAGGAATGGGAAAAAATGTCAGTCTCTCGATGTGCAAAACTGATAGAGACATACCCCAAGCGACTTACAGCTGTAATCGCAGCAAAAGGTGGCGCTACAAAGTATTAACTTAAGGGGGCTGAATAATTTTGCAGGCCCAATTTTTCCATTTTTGATTTGTTAAAAAAGTTTGAAATATCCAATAAATGTTGTTCCACTTCATGATTGTGTCCCACTTGTTGTTGATTCTTCACAAAAAATACAGTTTTATATCTTTATGTTTGAAGCCTGAAATGTGGCAAAAGGTCGCAAAGTTCAAGGGGTCCGAATACTTTCGCAAGGCACTGTATATGCCATCCCATCTGGTTTGTGCTTAGTGGGACTATCTATCATTTGATTTTCAACAGGACAATGACCCCAAAAATACCTCAAGGCTGTGTAAGGACTATTTGACCAAGGAGAGTGATGAAGTGCTGCATCAGATGACCTGGCCTCAACAATCCTCCAACCGCAACCCAATTGAGATTGTTTGGGGTGAGTTGGACAGCAGAGTGAAGGAAAAGCAGTCAACAAGTGCTCAGCATATGTGGGAACTCCTTCATGACAGTTTGAAAAGCATTCCAGGTGAAGCTGGTTGAGAGAATGCCAAGCGTGTGCAAAGCTGTCATCAAGGCAAAGGGTGGCTACTTTGAAGAATCTCAAATGTAAAATATATTTAGATTTGTTTAAGACTTTTTTGGTTAGTAAATTATTCCATATTTATTATTCCTTAGTTGAGATGTCTTTACTATTATTCTACAGTGTAGAAAATATTAAAAATAAAGTAAAGCCCTTGAATGAGTAGGTGTGTCCAAATGTTTGACTGGTACTGTATATATAACTGTGGGGGTGATAATATAGCATGCTGGAACTGGTTGAGGGAGCTCATATTATAGGAGATGGTGCTCCCAGAAGCACAGAGAGGAGGTGCACAATACCCACTGGGTATAGAAGTCTGTTCAACATCTAGTTTTGAATTACATTTGGTTGAGTTGTCAACTAATGTAAAATCAACATAAAAGTCACAATGTCATTGACAAAATACGAAATTGCCTCGTGTAGATAACTTTTTGCGAATTAAATCAGTTTCCCATGTTGTTTCAACATCATATTACATTTTTTGATTGAAATGACGTGGAAACAAAGTTGATTCAACCAGTTTTTGCCCAGTGGGTCGGACACATTCCGGTCCCTCATATGCAATTCGCTCCCGGTGGTGCTAGCCAGTCTCCTCTTCATACTCGCAACTTCACATTTTTTGTAGTGAAGAGGTTGGACGGAGCAGGCATCTGTTGTCGAATGATAGTCAATTCAATGTAATACAACATTGTTTCCAGAAGGCGTAGCGCAGACAGACAGAAATCTCCTTATAATTAATAAACAGAATCAAACCAATCAAAGAATGGCTTGTCACCGCGCCTGAGCAAAACAATACTCATGAAAAGCATTACTGAGCTCGGTTTCGAAGCACGAGTTGATGAATCCGCCTCTCGGATATATCCTCCTTCTGAATTACAAGCCTACCGTCTGGCTCTCCCTATCTTGTCTGATTGCGCGGTGGATTCGCAATTCCGAGCAGCTTTTAAAACAAATCATTCAGACCGCAGCCAGACTTTGCCAGAGGTAAGATACAGCAACTCACAGCACAGCACGCAAGGTTCGGTCTGACCAGCATAGAAGAGAGAAGAGGGTTGAGAGAAAGCGATAGGCGCGTTCACACTGGGATAACAGCTGGACTGGATATGCAAATGTACTGCCAGAATGACGGCACTGAGCACCCACGAGCCTTCTCATGTATCTGATCGATAGGGGATATTAGGGCCAGCTGGTCAGAGCGGGCACAGTTATAAACAACTCGATGACGGCGCGGCTCACTCTGAGCAAGTTGAGAAACAGTGTGCATCACAGACTGTCGAAACCAAGTGCCCACCGCGACGTTAAACATATTCAGCTGTCAAATAGGCTACAAGTCTACTTTCGCAACAACATGTCACTGTTTTGCCAGGACAGCGGTGTTTGAATGACTCGGACAGGGAGGACATACGTTGGCAGCCCTAAGGTTTTCGACATGCCAGAGAATGTTTCGTTCTCCAGGAACCGCACGGTTCTGGACACGCGGCCGGGGACGCGTCCCGCATGGGCTATCACGGTACTGGCCAGCGTGCTGATCTTCACCACGGTGGTGGATGTCTTGGGCAACTTGCTGGTTATCATTTCAGTGCTTAGGAACCGGAAACTTAGAAATGCGGGTAAGGGGATAATGATTGTTTGTGTCTCTTTGTATGTGTGTGTGTGTGTGTTCACTCGCGAGAGAGACGGAGGAAAATGGCACCAGTAGTTATACCTTAATATTGTTTAAAGATTTGGCATGACTTTGACATATCAACCAATGCAATAGATATATTCTAAATGGATATTATATTCTAAGGAGAGAATCTGAAAATACGATTTCGTTCTCGTGCGTTATCTGAATCCCTGAGCGATCTCATTCACACCAATAAACCTACACGCAAGACTCCACATATGAATGAGACTGGTGAAAATAGTGTATGTATTCCTCCTATGCAGAATGATTTAGTTCACTTTACGCACATATAAAATTAAGATTGTATCGAATGTTGACTATTTGAGTTTGAATCACTTTTTGTTATGGGAAAATGTTATATCCTATTGCCTGTAATGTGTCTTAATAACCTATGGCACTGCTTTGTCAGTCATTCATCAGCCACTTGTGAGGATTCTGCAGGCAGTTCTCAGATTTTATGGAGCGACTCAATTCCTACCAAAAAATTTACGCATAAATTGCATAGATTATGAAGAGGGTAAAAGATTGCAATCCCATGGGATTATTTTGTTTAGTTTACTTTATTGTTGATAGACCTATAGTTAGCATTAATCGTTTGTTTTATTCAATATTGATCATGTTGTTTTTTGATTTATTGTCTTATTTATTTTAATAAATAAGTAAATAGCCATGTTTTTGTGTGCATAAACCGGGGCCTAAACTTTTATTTCCAGTGTGGGTTTTGCAAACCTTTTTCATATGCCTGCCGAGTCCATACTGGAAATGCAAAAGAGAAGACTCTTGATTCCCGCCAGGGGTATCCAAACAGAGCGGCAAGAAATCCGCTCCAACACATCGACAGCCGTGTTATTGTTGCAAACACATTATGTGCCCATACGGGTGACATACAATGGGTCTATTTTGTTTGGCTTTTTCACAGTGGTCTAGTAGTTGTTATCTAGCTTACTGATTAATATTGGAATATATGTTTGAAAACAGAATGCACATTTAGTTGTGATGGTTTGGGGGTTTAAAGCAGGGACCGGGAATAGTTGTAATACTCTTGGTTAATTCCAGTCTGTTTTGCCTAATACTGAGTGCTCAAATCCCGGTGTTTCTTCCCTTATGGCACGGTCCAGATGTTGACTGTTGGAGGTTGGAGCCAATGGCCGACCTTCCGTACCCGCTCTCTGTTTCCCTGTCTCTGTCTCGGTCTCTCTGTAGCACGTTATCAGCAGTCCCAGTCGTTATTTATAAGTCCTCGGTTCACTTGCTTTTATTCTTGCTGAGAAGCATCATCTACCAGGGGCGTCATGTACCCTAAAAATCAGAGGGGACAGCTTTTTCCTGCAATCTAGAGCCATAATCATTATGCTTATTTCTATGTAAAAAAAAACTATGCATATCTAAGCATACCTCTTGAGATGTCTGTATCCTACTAACTCGTAGTTCTTAAAAAAAAAACGAAAAATGTTTGTCTGCATCTCTGCTAAAATCTGGGTGAAGATTGAAAGTTATGTGAGTCTTATTCAGTACATTTAGTAAGAACAGTGGTAGAGACTCCTCCATCCTCCACTCATTCAAACGTAGATGTGGATCCTCCAGTCTGACCCCTCTGCTGTCTCTGGCTCCACACCCACCCTGGCCCGGCCATCTAGATGTGTGAAGGTTAGTACCTTTTATGTAGGGAAGCTAATTAAATATATATATATTACCATAGCATTTTTGTATGTTCTCTATAATTATGCACTTGGAAATGTATCACTTGACCAATTCGGCCACTTGGGTGCTTTTGGGCAAACTTGTGAGGTCTGAAATTGTGCACACACACTGCTGCCCTCTTATGGACGAAATTTAAATTACACCCAACTTCCAATGTCAATGTATGGCCTTTTTTTGCATTTCAAAGATGATACAATAAAAATAGAAAGTGCCAGTTGTTTTGTTTGTTTATCTTTTACCAGATCTAATGTGTTATATTCTCCGACATTAATTTCACATATACACAAACTTAAGTGTTTCCTTTCAAATAGCATGTCCCTGCTTCAGGTCCTGAGCTACAAGCAGTTAGATTTGGGTACGTCATTTTAGGCTAAAATTGAGATGAAGGGTCCGATCCTTATTAACTAGCTAAAGTTGCCAATGAAAGGAAGGTTAGTTAGCAAGCAACAACAAATTTAAGCGTGTACTGTAGACCATTTTGCTAACATGAAAGAGAGAAGGATGGCATTGGCGTTTCTCTACAAGTAGAATGAATCAACATGTTAGTTCTACTTGAACGAATGCAACTACACACACACGCGCGCAGGCACGCACACAAAAACCAGAACCATGGACAGCCACATCATATTTAGGTTACATTGATTGGACAAAATTATTTTGGGGTATCTTTTAGTTGTCACTGTATTAGACTAAGCATAGATGATTTGATGATGTCGAAATATTGGAGTTGAAATGGTGCTGGAATAGTGGAGGCAGCTCCTGTTTCTTTGCGACTTGCGGTAACTCTATGTGGTGCTAAATCAATAGTTGTTTAATAGTCTGAAAATGTCGGAAACATTAACTGTTTGTTACGTGCGATATGCTTTGTGCTCTTCTGTTTTGCGATGAAACAAAGGTGTGGTTGAATTTATTCAGCCACTGTGTATTCTTATTGTCTCGGTTTTAGGCCTATATATTACGGTCCCAAGGTATTTGAACTCCAAGTGTATAGAGAAAACAACGCAATTATCACAACACATAGGTTGTAATATGGCTTTTTTTTCCTGGCTTGGCTTCCCCAGTGATTTTACCCACGCACCAATACTGAACAACACACACATAAACATAATTGATTGTGGATGTGCGTAATCTCATAACTCTGGATCAAAAGGTTGCGTGTTTGATACCAGTTGTGGAGAGTGTTTTTTATTTTTCGTTTGAACCATATCCCAAACTTTAACCCTTAGAAAAGTAACGTTATTTATAACAAGGGTTACATGGAGAAAATCGGACCTCTGAATTGAAAAATATATATTTTACCCGAACCCTTCCTGAACCCTTGAAAAAAACAACCATAAAGTGTATAGCAGGGAACATGTCTACCGTTTACCTTCACTTTTTTGGAAAGACCAGAGCCTTTCTATAAGCATTTTTAGAAACGGTTCATTGTCCTGTAAGCATTGCATGGCAACGCAGGATTTTTTTGCCCACGGAGCTGGGGGCCAGAATGTTGTGGTTTTTCGCAGACGACAGTGGACAAAAGTAGGAGTGGAAAGATCTCCTTTATAGTAAAAGTATTGCATGACTCTATTGTACTGTATCGTCGTATTTGCCGAGAAAAAAATGTGTTTTATAAACATTTCATGCAATTCTACGTCATTTTACATATTAGCAGAATATGTTATAATACCACACAAATTACCGAAATTACAGACTAAGAATGGACAGGCCTACGTGTTCATCTCATCATATTTATCCAATGCCGAATCAGTGTGTATTGTTTGCAACGAAACTGTCCCTGTTTGCAAATAACATATCTGAGACATCATTAGGAATCTGAGCAAGGTACTTTCAAAAGTTAGGCCTATAGCTTTCCACCCCATACAGAGTAGGCCTACTGACGCAGAAAAATGTAAGCCGGCTGGCTACTCTTCTTCCACGATTTAACCCAACGAGAGGTCACAAGTGTTTTCCTAAAAGCCTTCTGGGTTTAAACCTCTTCTATTGTACAGAAAGTGAATAGTTTAATCAATTGATAGTGACATAATTAGATCACTTCCCAAGCAAAGTACATGTTTTGTCTCCTCGGCTATAGAAGGTTGTAGCTCAGTCTCTGAATGTCAAAGAAACGAAACAATGATATCGCCATATACATCGTCTTAGTCACGTATTTCCTGTTTTTTTTACAGCTTGTTTCTAGCACGGACCAAAGCGCCATTATAGATCACTTTATATAATGGTTCAGTGTCATTTAAAAAAAATCTTAAGCGAACAAAGGCCTGTGCTTTTTTCCATTTTCCGCAATAAAAGGTAGGGCTATGGCATACCCTCTCACACCCCCTAAATTCGAGTCTTGGTTTTAACTTACCTGCACTTCACTGACACGGAGGTATGCTATTCAAAGAGTGCATGGTGGGTGAAGGAATTTACTGGCAAATCTATGGATATAGCAGCCTATAGCCACATTTAGTCTGTCAAACAGGTAGGCCTGCCTATTATTTCGAAATAGGAAGAAATCGGCTCCAACACAAAGCCCTCTTGTTTTTAGTAAAGTCTAATTAAAATGAAGATGGTTGAAATGAATTATGCCTACTCGAATTTGCCTACTTTCCGCACAATGAGCTGTCGATTTCTGATTGATTGTGCTGCGGCTGCTGCTTCAAGTTTCAGCACCACAATGTAAATTACTCGAATCTGTTTTATTGTTGTCTTACTCTGATCACGGGCAAGAAACATATTATTTTAAATATAAGCAATTATAACAAGCTATCAAAGTTGACCTCTGGTCCTGCCTCTTTCATTACAATAGGCTATAGGGAGTCGCGCGCAACATTTTTTGGACTACACTTAATTAATCGACAATTATTTTCGGAAGAAGCCTTTGACTCTCCTGAACTTCCACCATAGGCGTACATAGCACAGCCATTAGATAGGCAGCACAAACAACGTTTTTGATCAGCAGGAGCAGAGCAGGGCTCAGGGTTGGAATAGCAATTGGTTGTAATGCCTGGTTGTATTTGCACCATCCCAGCATCTATCTTAGAAATGTGACTTTGCTCTGAGCTTCTCCAAGTATGCACTTCGTAGTCTATAGCCTATAAGCTATGGATCATTTGATTGAGACCACACTAAATAGCCTGTTGTCGCACTTGATATTGTGTGCCCAACGAAGAATGAGAGATTAGGAACGGCATCGGGCGCACATCGATATATAACCTAATATTGACATTTCATAAATTACAAATGCCATGACCCTCCCCTGGACTAGATTTAAAAAATAAATACTAAACCCTCCATTGACTGAAATTGAGAAGCATTTCCCTCCCCCATTTTCCTCCAGGTACCAATTCAGTAAATGTTTATCTATTCCTTACCTTAACCATTCAGAATGCGTAATGCCATGATGCTGGATCAGAAGGTTGCGTGTTTGATCCTGTTTTTTGTTGTTGTTGGTTGTTTTAACCCCCTAGAGACGATGTCAGCACCCCACCGGAAATCTAATTAGCAAAATACACATCTGTCCGTTTAAGATGGAGATCTGTTGTTTTGCTCTGGATGTGTCTCAATCCACCTCATCGGTCGATGTGGAACTCATCGGTCGATGTGGAACACATCTGCGGTGAAAGGTGACAAAACAACAGATCTCTATCACAAAATTGTCTGTAGCATAGGAACCCCCACAAGTGTCTCGGTATAGTGGATGTTCCAACCTCTTTCTGTAGCGTATGATCAGTTTGGGCTACACACTAATATGACCCCTCATTGGAAAGGTGAGACTCTCACGAACAGGTACATGATAGTCTGCTCTAAGATGCCCACAGGCCTGAGAAGACTCTTCTGAATGTCCCCGGAGCAGTTGAAAAAATGAAAGTATATATGGAGACTGTTTAGTGCCAAAAGTAACGGGTTAAATACATGTAAAAAATAAATTACAAATAATAATAAAAAAAATCTGCAAAAGGTTTCCTAATATTTCTAATATCTCTCAAATATAGGACAAACACTTCAGAACAAACTTCCTTTAGATTATTTTTGTTGGTGGGGGGACTATCTATTGTTCCATGTAATTAATCTGTTATTCAATGCATTTTTATGGCCATATAGCAGTAAGGCCAAATGTAATTTTCTGGCTAATTTGTAAATATATTTTATTGATACTTCAAGGGGTCTTAAAATTCAAAATCAAATAACTAATGACCTTCTTAAAGCAATTCCATATAGCTTAGAGGAACCCGGATGGTGTATCAAATCACCCAGTCACTACAAAGATACAGTGTCCTTCCTAATCCAGTTGCCGGAGACGAAGGAAACCGCTCAGGGATTTCACCATGAATCCAATGGTGACATTTAAACAGTTACAGAGTTTAATGGCTGTGATAGGAGAAAACTGAGGATGGATCAATAACATTGTACTTACGCCACAATACTAACCTAAATGACAGAGTGAAAAGAAGGAAGCCTGTACAGAATACAAATATTCCAAAACATGCGTCCTGTTTCAACAAGGCAATAAAGAAATACTGCAACAAAAAAATGTAGCAAAGCAATTCACTTTTTGTCCTGAATACAAAGTGTTATGTTTGGGTTAAATCCAACACAACACATTACTGAGTACCACTCTTCAAATTTCCTAGCATAGTGGTGGCTGCATCATGTTATGGGTATGCTTGGTTCAGTCTGCTTTCCACCAGACACTGGGAGATTAATTCACCTTTCAGCAGGACAATAACCCAGGGGCGCACCTTTCACTGGGGAATGTGATACAAAATGAGGCAACGGTGTGCTTTAGAACCATGCGTATGCTTTCAAGCGGTCGGGTAGGCTGTTTGGAGTGTTTATCCGACTGGATAAAAAGTTATATATAAAAATAAATATGTCCCCCCCACTTCTAAAACCAATGTTGCGCCCCTGCAATAACCTAAAACACAATCTACACTGGAGTTGCTAACCAAGAAGACAGTGAATGTTCCTGAGGAGCTGAGTTACAGTTTTGACTTAAATCTGGTTGAAAGCCTATGACAAGACCTGAAAATGGTTTTCTAGCAATGATCAACACCCAATTTGACAAAGCTTGAAGAATTTTGAATATAATCATGGGCAAATGTTGCACAATTCAGGTATGGAAGGCTCTTAAAGACTTACCCAGAAAGACTCATAGCTGTAATTGCCGTCAAAGGTGCTTCTACAAAGTATGGACTCGGGTGTGAATAGTTATGTAAATTCATATTTCTGTACTTCATTTTCAATACATTTGCAAAAATTTGCAAAAATGTCTAAAAACATGTTAGACATTTAAAAATTGAATTCAGGCTGTAACACAACAAAATGTGGAATGAGTCAAAGTGTATGAATACTTTCTGAAGGCACTGCATCCCCTAACCTTAACTCTTACCTTACCAGAATGAGTGCCTTAATGAACGATACAGAGTAGCAGGAGCAACTAAAACAGAATGTGTGCCTTACCTTTAGAACGAGTGCCTTACCTTCAGAACGAGTGCCTTACCTTCAGAATGAGTGCCTTACCTTCAGAACGAGTGCCTTACCTTCAGAACCAGTGCCTTACCTTCAGAACCAGTGCCTTACCTTCAGAACGAGTGCCTTACCTTCAGAACGAGTGCCTTACCTTCAGAACGAGTGCCTTACCTTCAGAACGAGTGCCTTACCTTCAGAACGAGTGCCTTACCTTCAGAACGAGTGCCTTACCTTCAGAACGAGTGCCTTACCTTCAGAACGAGTGCCTTACCTTCAGAACGAGTGCCTTACCTTCAGAACGAGTGCCTTACCTTCAGAACGAGTGCCTTACCTTCAGAGTAGCAGGAGCAACCAAAACACTTAAACATTTGACGTTTGGAGCAACTTTGAAATTTGGCATTTGGAGTGCGTGGATGAACGTTTCATTCTGCAGTGAGACTGTTGCGTGGTGGCCCAACGCCCTATTAAGACAATTTATGTTGGTGTTTCCTTTATTTTGTCAGTATATCATAAAGGGAAATTGTTCTGTCAAAAAGTCTAACCACCCATGCTGCTTGTGGAATTAAGCTTAAGATGGATCAAAAAACGTTGTTTGAATTTGATTTGAATGAAGAAGTTCTGATGAGGTTGACTCAGGTGATGTCTGGGGCAGGAAGGGTACACCTATCACCTGGGTCTCTGCCTGCATCTCTGCTCTGTTTCCATCAGGGTCATCTTTCCATCTATCCTGTCCTCCCTCTTGTTGCCTCTCCCTTTCTCTCTGTGGGAGTCCATGGCTAGAGTTCT
Source organism: Oncorhynchus mykiss (assembly GCF_013265735.2). Lineage (NCBI taxonomy): Eukaryota > Metazoa > Chordata > Actinopteri > Salmoniformes > Salmonidae > Oncorhynchus > Oncorhynchus mykiss. The sequence goes on from NC_048588.1 coordinate 29,717,939, forward strand.
GCATGTGTGTTGAGAGTGTCGGAGTAGAGACTGAACACAGGTTCTCTTACATGGTGCACTCTGCATACAGTATAATAATTAGGGTGAGTTTGAGTTGATTGATTCTTGCTCACAAATCAAACTGGGGAAAAAAGCTACATTTACATAAATAAACCCACTTAAAATACCTAATACATTGCATTAATAGAATAGAGGACACTTAAAACATCACAGGACATGTTTTCATGATAGAAACTGAAATGTTAATAATAAGAGCCAACAGCAGATAGTGGTCAAAAGTCATACATGGGGCAGCAGCTCCCTGCTTCTGAATTGGATCACTTGATATTTACTTGACAACGTATCATTGTGCACACAGACGTCATTCTTATTTCACTCTATGACGTAGTTCTCTCAGTTTCAATCCTTTCAAGGGATCAGCGCCTGTGTGTGTGTATTGACCTATAGGAGAACAAATCAAATGTTTTATTGCCATGTACACCAGATAGGTGCAGTGAAATGTGTTGTTTTACAGGGTCAGACATAGTAGTACAGTTCCCAAGAGTAAATTAGGGTTAAGTGCCTTGCTCAAGGGCAAATCGACAGATAGTTGACCTTGGCTATTCAAACCAGCAACCTTTCGTTTACTGACCCAACACTCTAACTGCTAGGCTACCTGAGACCCCCATAGTCGGTGTGGATGAGGGGGGATCCGTGGGTGACCCTCTCATGGACCCCATTAATATGCTTGGCTCGTTAACACGTCCCAGAGCTCTCCTCTTCCCCACTCTTAACGAACAGGAGCCAATTAAAGGCAGGCACAGAGGTCTTCTTCCTGAGTGTGTTGGGGGAACACCAATAGAGCCAGACCTCGTCGCACACACAGGGCCGGAGCACATTGGCAGCACAGAGGATTTTTTTTTCTCTCTCTCTCTCTCTCTCTCTCTCTCTCTCTCTCTCTCTCTCTCTCTCTCTCTCTTTCTCTCTCTCTCTCTTTCTCTCTCTCCTGTCTGCTTGCTCGGGTTTCCTCTTTCCTATCACCCTCTCTATCTATCTCCCTTGTTGAGTGTGTCAGCACTGGGGAGGTGTTTGTGTGTGTGTAAATACCTAGCCATTTACAGCTCCCTCCATCCAACACAACTCCTCTTCACGATAACCATTACCTGCTGTCTGAATATTTAATTAGTAGAGCTATTTCAACTATTTTGGTTTGGGAAATGCCTCAGATTATTATCTGTCTGCTTCGACAGTCACTTTCTCCCTTTGTTACACCTTCCTCTTCCTCCCCTTCCTGTTCCTCTACCTATTTCCCACTCTGTAACTCTCACCCCCCCCTCTCTGTCTGTTCACTCCTCCTTCTCTACCTCCCACCCTCTTTGTCTCTCCTCCATCTCTCCCTCTAGCTCTCCTCCATCCCTGTCTCTCCTCCATCCCTGTCTCTCCTCCATATCTGTCTATCCTCCATCTCTCCTCCATCTGTCTCTCCTCCATCTGTCTCTCCTCCATCTGTCTCTCCTCCATCTCTGTCTCTCCTCCATCTCTGTCTCTCCTCCATCTCTGTCTCTCCTCCATCCCTGTCTCTCCTCCATCTCTCACTCCATCTCTCCCTACAACTCTGTCTCTCCTCCATCTATGTCTCTCCTCCATCTCTGTCTCTCCTCCATCTGTCTCTCCTCCATCTCTGTCTCTCCCTCTCTCTACCTCTAAGTGTGGTCTTACAGTTTGTTGCAGTTAGAGATAGGGAGGAGAGAGGCAGGGAGGTCAGTAAAGGAAGAGGGAGTTAGAGAGAGATAGGGAAAGACGGAGGGAGTGTGTCTGTTTCTTTGTATTACAGTGTGTGGTTTGAGTGTGGCCAGTGGTGCTAAGCTGGTTGACAATTCTGAGAAAACCATGGGGGACAGGCTTTGATCTATAAGGCTCCTCTCCTTTGCTCCAAAGCACAAACTGGTTTTCTGACTGGTTTCTGAGTGCACTAATACTCTTTTCTGATTGGTTTCTGAGTGCACTAGTACTCTTTTCTGATTGGTTTCTGAGTGTACTAATACTCTTTTCTGATTGGTTTCTGAGTGCATTAATACTCCTTTCTGATTGGTTTCTGAGCGCACTAATACTCTTTTCTGATTGGTTTCTGAGTGCACTAATACTCTTTTCTGATTGGTTTCTGAGTGCACTAATACTCTTTTCTGATTGGTTTCTGAGTGCACTAGTACTCTTTTCTGATTGGTTTCTGAGTGCACTAGTACTCTTTTCTGATTGGTTTCTGAGTGCACTGATACTATTTTCTGATTGGTTTCTGATTGCACTAATACTCTTTTCTGATTATACTTAGGCACTAGTTCTCTGAATGCACTAAAGCAGACTGGTCTCATTAAAGGGGCTTTTTGAGTCTGTTTCATGGTCATAGAGTAAAAAATGAGAACTTTGCCACGTACAGTAGCCTACGTACTTACACAAAACTATCCACTGGCAAAAACTCTCTCCATGGTCAACTTTATCGTGGGTTTGAGTTCATAAAATAGGGCACCTTTTCATAAATGGATTGTGTGTGTTTCTGTGTGTGTGTGGTGTGTGTTTGTGTGAGAATATCTGAGTGGAATTCAGACAAAGAAGATAGTCTGGTAAAAAGACAGAACTGCAGACAAAGTGACAGAAAATAATTGCTTCAGTGGGAGAGAGTCACGTCCTGACCTTAGTTCCTTTTGTATGTTTCTATTTTAGGTTGGTCAGGGCGTAAGTTGGGGTGGGCATTCAATGTTTTTGTTCTATGTTTTGTATTTCTATGTGTTTGGCCTGGTATGGTTCCCAATCAGAGTCAGCTGTCAATTGTTGTCTCTGATTGAGAACCATACTTAGGTAGCCTGTGTTCCCACTATGATTTGTGGGTAGTTGTTTTCTGTTTTGTGAATTCACCTGACAGAAATGTTTCGTTTCTTCCTTTCACGTTGTTATTTTGTTTTGTGTGTTCAGTCTAATAAATTAACATGGACACTTACCACGCTGCATATTGGTCCGATCCTCCCTATTCCTCATCCGAGGAGGACAACGATCGTTACAGAGAGAGTGACAGAAGGATACAGCAGGTTCAAGTGCTGTATCACCAAGAAGTCACTCAAAACAGGCTTTCAGCTCACTGTGTCTCGAAGCCCCGGTGGACGTGTACAGTATGTCCATTTGTGTTTGGGGATTTTTGATCTATAGTGTGTGTGTTTTGACTCATAATGAGTGTGTCTTCTTGTGTACGGAGAGCGCGAGTGTGATGAGACAGAAACAGAGCCGGTGCTGGTATCAATCACTCACTCACGCCGCTGAGCTCTTCACTAATGTAAAGTGATTTGGTGAGTTCCCATGCCATCTACCTATCTGAAAGGGTGCAGGCTCCGTCCCTTCACAGCCGCGTGTGGATATTTTCCGCCAAAAGCCACCTCCTCGTCCTCACCCACCAAACCAGAGAGAGACGCTGGTTGGCTAAGGCTTCTGGCTGCTCCACTCCACAGACCCCAATATACATTATTAAATGTGACTCACCACTTGGATTCGGTCTTATGTAGCAAAATGTTTGATTTATTTCCTTTTTACATTGGATAAAAGTAAAGACTCAGAGCTACAAAATGGTATACCATACACTGCATTTGAGGAACAATGGGAAAGTAATTCTGCTTTGAAAGTTGTTCAACTTGTAAACTCACTTTGTTTTGGTATCTAGTATCTAATGTTTTGGTATCTAGTAAAGAGCTCTTCTTTGTCTAGACGCATTCAGCATCGTTCACACCCTTTTAAGCTTTAGCCCCACCCATCTCGTTTCGCTATAGGAGCGTTCTAAGTGCACACCTGACGCTCTGGCCGATAATTTGTTTACCCCTGGATAACATGAAAACTGCTTAACCAGCTCTGCTGGCAACAATTTCTTTGTGCTTTTTTGCAGACGTTTACTGACTGACACCAGCCAGATTCAACGGGTGTTGTACACACATCACGTAACATTAGCTAACGAGCCAGCCAACTAACGTTAGATAGTTAAACAACAATGAACAGTGCCAACAATGCCACAGTGCTGGGAGATAACCAACCAGGTTCAATGTTAGTTAACTAACATTAGGCACTAACTAGAAAACCAAACACCTCTGGGAAATTAATAATAAAGTAAGTTATTATTGTTTTCTCCATCTCTTCAGCTATCATACTCTAATTCCACTGATTTCAAAACTTGATCCTCCAGAAAGTGGAGAGCAACACTTATGCAGCTCCACAACACAAGTTTCCTCAATCGGGTCACAAATTCATGAAGTGTACCCAATGGAACCTCTCCAGAGCTCACTACAGAGAGACTGCGTAAGTAGGCATGCAGCAGCCGAGAAGATGACTGCAACGTCCCCCATCCTCCCCGTTATAGAACTATGTGAAAGATAGAAATTAGACAGTGAGAGAGTATTAGATCATGACTGTATTGGGACTAGAACTGTAATGGGACTTGTGGAAGTAATGGGACACGTAGCTATATTGGGACTACTGCCTGTATAGGGACTGGTGACTGTATTGGGACTAGTGGGTGTTTGGGACTGGTGGCTGTATTGGGACTAGTGAATGTATTGGGACTGGTGGATGTATTGGGACAAGTGACTGTAATGGGACTAGTGGCTGTATTGGGACCACTGGCTGTATTGGGACTAGAGGCTGTATTTGGACTAGTGGCTGAATTGGGACTGGATGCTGTTTTTGGACTAGTGGAATTATTGGGACAGGTGGAGGTATTGGGACATGTGGAAGTATTGGGACTGGTGACTGTATTGGGACTGGTGACTATTGGGACTGGTGAATGTATTGGGACTAGTGAATGTATTGGGACTAGTCAGTGTTTGGGACTGGTGGATGTATTGGGACTAGTAAATGTATTGGGACTAGTGAAGGTATTGGGACTGGTGAATGTATTGGGACTGGTGGATGTATTGGGACAAGTGACTGTAATGGGACAACTGGCTGTATTGGGACTACTGGCTGTATTGGGACTAGAGGCTGTATTGGTAATAGTGGCTGTATTGGGACTGGTACTTGTATTGGAACTGGTGACTATACTGGGACTAATGGCTGCATTGGGACTAGTGGCTGTATTGGGACAGGTGCCTTTATTTGGGCTTGTGTGGCTGTTTTGGGACTAGTGGCTGTTTTGGAACTAGTGGCTGTAATGGGACTGGTGTCTGTAATGGGACTGGTGTCTGTAATGGGACTAGTGGCTGTAATGGGACTAGTGGCTGTATTGGGACAGGTGCCTTTATTTGGGCTTGTGTGGCTGTTTTGGGACTAGTGGCTGTAATGGGACTAGTGGCTGTAATGGGACTGGTGTCTGTAATGGGACTGGTGTCTGTAATGGGACTAGTGGCTGTATTGGGACTAGTGGCTGTATTGGGACTCAAGGCTGTATTGAGACTAGTGGCTGTAATGGGACTAGTGGCTGTAATGGGACTAGTGGCTGTAATGGGACTAGTGGCTGTAATGGGACTAGTGACTGTAATGGGACTAGTGGCTGTAATGGGACTAGTGGCTATACTGGACCAGTGGCTGTAATGGGACTAGTGGTTGTAATGGGACTAGTAGCTGTAATGGGACTAGTGACTGTAATGGGACTAGTGGCTGTATTGGGACTACTGGCTGTATTTGGACTAGAGGCTGTATTTGGAATAGTTGCTGTATTGGGACTAGTGGCTGTGTTTGGACTAGAGGCTGTATTTGGAATAGTTGCTGTATTGGGACTAGTGGCTGTATTTGGACTAGAGGCTGTATTTGGAATAGTTGCTGTATTGGGACTACTGGCTGTATTGGGACTAGAGGCTGTATTTGGACAACTGGATGCAATGTTTCTGGTGGCTGTAATGGGACATGTTGTTGTATTGGGACCGAAGGCTGTATTGGGACTGGTGGCTGTATTTGGAATAGTGGCTGTATTGGGAGAAGTGGCTGTATTGGGACTAGTGGCTGTGTTTGGACTAGAGGCTGTACTTGGAGTAGTGGCTGTATTGGGACTAGTAGCCGTATTGGGACTGGAGGCTTTATTGGGATTGGAGGATGTATTGGGATTGGAGGATGTATTGGGACTGGAGGCTGTATTGGGACTGGAGTCTGTATTGGAACTAGTGGCTGTATTGGTGCTGGTGACTGCATTTGGACTAGTGTGGCTGTGTTGGGACTGTTTGCTAAATTGGGCCTAGTAGCTTTATTTGAACTAGAAGCTGTTTTGGGACTAGTCGCAGTATTTAGACTAGTGGCTGTATTGGGATTAGTAGGTGTATTGGGACTAGTAGCTTTAATGGGACTATCGGCTGTTTTGGGACTATTGGCTGTTTTGGGACTAGTTTGCAGTAATGGGACTTGTTGCTATATTGGGACTAGTTGCTCTATTGCGACTGGAAGCTGTTTTGTGATTTTTGGCTGTATTTAGACGAGTGTGGATGTACTGGGACTAGTGGCTGTATTGGGACTAGAGGCTGTATTGGGGCTAGAGGCTGTATTGGGGCTAGAGGCTGTATTGGGGCTAGAGGCTGTATTGGGGCTAGAGGCTGTATTGGGGCTAGAGGCTGTATTGGGGCTAGAGGCTGTATTGGGACTAGAGACTGTAATGGGAGTAGTGGCTGTATAGGGACTAGTTGCTGTATTAGGACAAGTTCCAGTAATGGGACAAGTGAATATATTGTGACTATAGGCGGTAATGGGACTGCTGGCTGTATTGGGACTAGTTGCTGTAATGGGACTAGTGATGTTATTTGGACTAGAGGCTGTATTTGGAGAACTGGCTGCAATGTTTCTGGCGGCTGTAATGGGACATGTTGTTGTATTGGGACTGAAGGCTGTATTGGGACTGGTGCTGTATTGGGAATAATGGCTGTATTGGGAGAAGTGGCTGTATTGGGACTAGTGGCTGTATTGGGAATAGTGGCTGTATTTGGACTAGTGGCTGTATTGGGAGAAGTGGCTGTATTGGGAATAATGGCTGTATTGGACTAGAGTCTGTATTTGGACTAGAGCCTGTATTTGGACTAGAGGCTGTATTTGGACTAGAGGCTGTATTGGGACTGGTGCTGTATTTGGACTAGAGGCTGTATTGGGACTGGTGGCTGTTTTGGGATTGGTGGCTGTATTTGGACTGGTGGCTGTTTTGGGACTAGTGGCTGTATTGGGAGAAGTGGCTCTATTGGGAATAGTGGCTGTATTGGGACTGGTTGCTGTATTGGGACTAGACGCTTTATTATGACGAGTGGTTGTATTGGGACTACTGTTCACTATTCCCAGTATTGGTACTAGAGACTAATGGGACTAGTTGCTGTATTAGGACTAGTTGCTGTAATGGGACAAGAGACTTTATTGTGACTCTAGGCAGTAATGGGACCTCTGGCTGTATTGGGACTAGAGGCTGTACTTGGAGTAGTGGCTGTATTGGGACTAGTAGCTGTATTGGGACTGGAGGCTTTATTGGGATTAGAGGATGTATTGGGATTGGAGGATGTATTGGGATTGGAGGATGTATTGGGACTGGAGTCTGTATTGGGACTGGAGTCTGTATTGGGACTGGAGGCTGTATTGGGACTGGAGGCTGTATTGGAACTAGTGGCTGTATTGGTGCTGGTGACTGCATTTGGACTAGTGTGGCTGTGTTGGGACTGTTTGCTAAATTGGGCCTAGTAGCTTTATTTGAACTAGAAGCTGTTTTGGGACTAGTCGCAGTATTTACACTAGTGGCTGTATTGGGATTAGTAGGTGTATTGGGACTAGTAGCTTTAATGGGACTTGCGGCTGTTTTGGGACTAGTGGCTGTTTTGGGACTAGTTTGCAGTAATGGGACTTGTTGCTATATTGGGACTAGTTGCTCTATTGCGACTGGAAGCTTTTTTGTGATTTTTGGCTGTATTTAGACGAGTGTGGATGTACTGGGACTAGTGGCTGCATTGGGACTAGAGGCTGTATTGGGGCTAGAGGCTGTATTGGGGCTAGAGGCTGTATTGGGGCTAGAGGCTGTATTGGGGCTAGAGGCTGTATTGGGGCTAGAGGCTGTATTGGGACTAGAGGCTGTATTGGGACTAGAGGCTGTATTGGGACTGGTGCTGTATTTGGACTGTTGGCTGTTTTGGGATTGGTGGCTGTATTTGGACTGGTGGCTGTTTTGGGACTAGTGGCTGTATTGGGAGAAGTGGCTGTATTGGGAATAGTGGCTGTATTGGGACTGGTTGCTGTATTGGGGCTAGAGGCTGTATTGGGGCTAGAGGCTGTATTGGGGCTAGAGGCTGTATTGGGACTAGAGACTGTAATGGGAGTAGTGGCTGTATTGGGACTAGTTGCTGTATTAGGACAAGTTGCTGTAATGGGACAAGTGAATATATTGTGACTATAGGCGGTAATGGGACTGCTGGCTGTATTGGGACTAGTTGCTGTAATGGGACTAGTGATGTTATTTGGACTAGAGGCTGTATTTGGAGAACTGGCTGCAATGTTTCTGGCGGCTGTAATGGGACATGTTGTTGTATTGGGACTGAAGGCTGTATTGGGACTGGTGGCTGTATTGGGAATAATGGCTGTATTGGGAGAAGTGGCTGTATTGGGACTAGTGGCTGTATTGGGACTAGTGGCTGTATTTGGACTAGTGGCTGTATTGGGAGAAGTGGCTGTATTGGGAATAATGGCTGTATTGGACTAGAGTCTGTATTTGGACTAGAGCCTGTATTTGGACTAGAGGCTGTATTTGGACTAGAGGCTGTATTTGGACTAGAGACTGTATTTGGACTAGAGGCTGTATTGGGACTGGTGCTGTATTTGGACTAGAGGCTGTATTGGGACTGGTGGCTGTTTTGGGATTCGTGGCTGTATTTGGACTGGTGGCTGTTTTGGGACTAGTGGCTGTATTGGGAGAAGTGGCTGTATTTGGAATAGTGGCTGTATTGGGACTGGTTGCTGTATTGGGACTAGACGCTTTATTATGACGAGTGGTTGTATTGGGACTACTGTTCACTATTCCCAGTATTTGTACTAGAGACTAATGGGACTAGTGTCTGTATAGGGACTAGTTACTGTATTTGGACTAGTGGCTGTATTGGGAGAAGTGGCTCTATTGGGAATAGTGGCTGTATTGGGACTGGTTGCTGTATTGGGACTAGACGCTTTATTATGACGAGTGGTTGTATTGGGACTACTGTTCACTATTCCCAGTATTGGTACTAGAGACTAATGGGACTAGTTGCTGTATTAGGACTAGTTGCTGTAATGGGACAAGATACTTTATTGTGACTCTAGGCAGTAATGGGACCTCTGGCTGTATTGGGACTAGAGGCTGTACTTGGAGTAGTGGCTGTATTGGGACTAGTAGCTGTATTGGGACTGGAGGCTTTATTGGGATTAGAGGATGTATTGGGATTGGAGGATGTATTGGGATTGGAGGATGTATTGGGACTGGAGGATGTATTGGGACTGGAGTCTGTATTGGGACTGGAGTCTGTATTGGGACTGGAGGCTGTATTGGGACTGGAGGCTGTATTGGAACTAGTGGCTGTATTGGTGCTGGTGACTGCATTTGGACTAGTGTGGCTGTGTTGGGACTGTTTGCTAAATTGGGCCTAGTAGCTTTATTTGAACTAGAAGCTGTTTTGGGACTAGTCGCAGTATTTACACTAGTGGCTGTATTGGGATTAGTAGGTGTATTGGGACTAGTAGCTTTAATGGGACTAGTAGCTTTAATGGGACTAGCGGCTGTTTTGGGACTAGTGGCTGTTTTGGGAATAGTGGCTGTATTGGGACTGGTTGCTGTATTGGGACTAGACACTTTATTATGACGAGTGGTTGTATTGGGACTACTGTTCACTATTCCCAGTATTGGTACTAGAGACTAATGGGACTAGTGGCTGTATAGGGACTAGTTGCAGTATTAGGACTAGTTGCTGTAATGGGACAAGATACTTTATTGTGACTCTAGGCAGTAATGGGACCTCTGGCTGTATTGGGACTAGTTGCTGTAATGTTACTAGTGGCTGTAATGGGACTTGTGGCTGTTTTGGGACAAGTAACTGTATTGGGACTTTTGGCTGTATTGTGACTAGTTGCTGTAATCGGATGAGTGTCTTTATTGGGACTAGAGGCTGTATTTGGACAACTGGCTGCAATGTTTCTGGTGGCTGTAATGGGACATGTTGTTGTATTGGGACCGAAGGCTGTATTGGGACTGGTGGCTGTATTTGGAATAGTGGCTGTATTGGGAGAAGTGGCTGTATTGGGACTAGTGGCTGTGTTTGGACTAGAGGCTGTACTTGGAGTAGTGGCTGTATTGGGACTAGTAGCTGTGTTTGGACTAGAGGCTGTACTTGGAGTAGTGGCTGTATTTGGACAACTGGCTGCAATGTTTCTGGTGGCTGTAATGGGACATGTTGTTGTATTGGGACTGGTGGCTGTATTGGGACTGGTGGCTGTATTGGGAATAGTGGCTGTATTGGGAGAATTGGCTGTATTGGGACTAGTGGCTGTGTTTGGACTAGTGGCTGTTTTTGGACTAGAGGCTGTAATTGAAGTAGAGGCTCTTTTGGGACTGGTGGCTGTATTGGGAATAGTGGCTGTATTGGGAGAAGTGGCTGTGTTTGGACTAGTTGCTGTATTTGGACTGGAGGCTGTATTGGGATTGGAGACTGTATTGGGATTGGAGGCTGTATTGGGACTGGGACTAGTGGCTTCATTGGGACTAGTAGCTGTATTGGGATTGGAGGCTGTATTGGGATTGGAGGCTGTATTGGGATTGGAGGCTGTATTGGGACTGGGACTAGTGGCTACATTGGGACTAGTTTGCTGTAATGAGGCTAGTAGATTTTTTAGGACTAGAGGCTGTATTTGTACTGCTGGCTGCATTGTTACTAGTGGCTGTAATGGGACTTGTTGCGGTTTTGGGACTAGTAGCTGTATTTTGACTAGTGGCTTTGTTTTGGACTAGTGGCTATTTTTGGACTAGAGGCTGTATTTGGACTAGAGTCTGTATTTGGACTAGAGTCTGTATTTGGACTAGATGCTGTATTGGGACTGGTGGCTGTTTTGGGATTGGTGGCTGTATTTGGACTGGTGGCTGTTTTGGGACTAGTGGCTATTTTTGGACTAGAGGCTGTATTTGGACTAGAGTCTGTATTTGGACTAGAGACTGTATTTGGACTAGAGGCTGTATTTGGACTAGAGGCTGTATTTGGACTAGAGGCTGTATTTGGACTAGAGGCTGTATTTGGACTAGAGGCTGTATTTGGACTAGAGGCTGTATTTGGACTAGAGGCTGTATTTGGACTAGAGGCTGTATTTGGACTAGAGGCTGTATTGGGACTGGTGCTGTATTTGGACTAGAGGCTGTATTGGGACTGGTGCTGTATTTGGACTAGATGCTGTATTGGGACTGGTGGCTGTTTTGGGATTGGTGGCTGTATTTGGACTGGTGGCTGTTTTGGGACTAGTGGCTGTGTTGGTACAGGTGACTGTAATTGGACTAGTTCGGCTGTATTGGTACTAGCTGCTATATTGGGACTAATAGCTGTATTGGGACTTGCTTCTATATTGGGACTAATAGCTGTATTTGAATTAGTGGCTGTCTTGGTACAGGTGACTGTAATTGGACTAGTTTGGCTTTATTGGGACTAGCCGCTATATTGGAACTAATTGCTGTATTGGGACTAGCTGCTATATTGGGACTAATAGCTGTATTGGGACTTGCTGCTACTGTATATTGGGACTAATAGCTGTATTTGAATTAGTGGCTGTGTTGGTACAGGTGACTGTAATTGGACTAGTTTGGCTGTATTAGGACTAGCTGCTATATTGGAACTAATAGCTGTATTGGGACTAGCTGCTATATTGGGACTAATAGCTGTATTGGTACTAGTGTGGCTTTGGATTGGAGGCTGTATTGGGACTGGGACTAGTGGCTTCATTGGGACTAGTAGCTGTATTGGGATTGGAGGCTGTATTGGGATTGGAGGCTGTATTGGGATTGGAGGCTGTATTGGGACTGGGACTAGTGGCTACATTGGGACTAGTTTGCTGTAATGAGGCTAGTAGATTTTTTAGGACTAGAGGCTGTATTTGTACTGCTGGCTGCATTGTTACTAGTGGCTGTAATGGGACTTGTTGCGGTTTTGGGACTAGTAGCTGTATTTTGACTAGTGGCTTTGTTTTGGACTAGTGGCTATTTTTGGACTAGAGGCTGTATTTGGACTAGAGTCTGTATTTGGACTAGAGACTGTATTTGGACTAGAGGCTGTATTTGGACTAGAGGCTGTATTTGGACTAGAGGCTGTATTTGGACTAGAGGCTGTATTTGGACTAGAGGCTGTTTTTGGACTAGAGGCTGTATTTGGACTAGAGGCTGTATTGGGACTGGTGCTGTATTTGGACTAGAGGCTGTATTGGGACTGGTGCTGTATTTGGACTAGATGCTGTATTTGGACTAGAGGCTGTATTTGGACTAGAGGCTGTTTTTGGACTAGAGGCTGTATTTGGACTAGAGGCTGTATTGGGACTGGTGCTGTATTTGGACTAGAGGCTGTATTGGGACTGGTGCTGTATTTGGACTAGATGCTGTATTGGGACTGGTGGCTGTTTTGGGATTGGTGGCTGTATTTGGACTGGTGGCTGTTTTGGGACTAGTGGCTATTTTTGGACTAGAGGCTGTATTTGGACTAGAGTCTGTATTTGGACTAGAGACTGTATTTGGACTAGAGGCTGTATTTGGACTAGAGGCTGTATTTGGACTAGAGGCTGTATTTGGACTAGAGGCTGTATTTGGACTAGAGGCTGTATTTGGACTAGAGGCTGTTTTTGGACTAGAGGCTGTATTTGGACTAGAGGCTGTATTGGGACTGGTGCTGTATTTGGACTAGAGGCTGTATTGGGACTGGTGCTGTATTTGGACTAGATGCTGTATTGGGACTGGTGGCTGTTTTGGGATTGGTGGCTGTATTTGGACTGGTGGCTGTGTTGGTACAGGTGACTGTAATTGGACTAGTTCGGCTGTATTGGTACTAGCTGCTATATTGGGACTAATAGCTGTATTGGGACTTGCTTCTATATTGGGACTAATAGCTGTATTTGAATTAGTGGCTGTCTTGGTACAGGTGACTGTAATTTGACTAGTTTGGCTTTATTGGGACTAGCTGCTATATTGGAACTAATTGCTGTATTGGGACTAGCTGCTATATTGGGACTAATAGCTGTATTGGGACTTGCTGCTACTGTATATTGGGACTAATAGCTGTATTTGAATTAGTGGCTGTGTTGGTACAGGTGACTGTAATTGGACTAGTTTGGCTGTATTAGGACTAGCTGCTATATTGGAACTAATAGCTGTATTGGGACTAGCTGCTATATTGGGACTAATAGCTGTATTGGTACTAGTGTGGCTTTATTGGGACTAGTTGCTTTTATGGGACTAGTAGCTGTATTTTGACTAGTGGCTTTGTTTTGGACAAGAGGCTGTATTTGGACTAGAGGCTTGTTGGGACGAGTGGCTGTGGTTGGACAAGAGGCTGTATTTGGACTAGAGGCTGTATTTGGACTAGAGGCTGTATTTGGACTTGCTGCTGTTTTGGGACTACTGGATGCAATGATACTAGTGGCTGTATTGGGACTAGTGGCTGTATTGGGACTAGTGGCTGTATTGGGACTGGTGGCTGTTTTGGGACTAGTGGCTGTATTGGGACTGGTGGCTGTTTTGGGACTAGTGGCTGTATTGGGACTAGTGGCTGTTTTGGGACTAGTGCCTGTATTGGGACTGGTGGCTGTTTTGGGACTAGTGGCTGTATTGGGACTAGTGGCTGTATTGGGACTGGTGGCTGTTTTGGGACTAGTGGCTGTATTGGGACTGGTGGCTGTTTTGGGACTAGTGGCTGTATTGGGACTAGTGGCTGTTTTGGGACTAGTGGCTGTATTGGAACTGTTGGCTGTTTTGGGACTAGTGGCTGTATTGGGACTAGTGGCTGTATTGGGACTGGTGGCTGTTTTGGGACTAGTAGCTGTGTTGGGACTAGTGGAAATATTTGGACGCTTTGGTGTATTTGGACTGGTGGCTGTTTTGGGACTAGTGGCTGTATTGGGACTGGTGGCTGTTTTGGGACTAGTGGCTGTAATGGGACTAGTGGAATTAATTGGGACTAGTACCTGTATTGAGACTAGTGTCTGTATTGGGACTAGTGACTGTATTTGTACTAGCTGCTGTATTTGGACTAGTTGCTGTAATGGGGCTGGAGGCTGTAATGGGACTAGTGGCTGTATTGGTACTAGTGGCTATATTGGGACTAGAGGCTATAGTGGGACTAGAGGCTATAGTGGGACTAGAGGCTATAGTGGGACTAGAGGCTATAGTGGGACTAGAGGCTATAGTGGGACTAGAGGCTATAGTGGTACTAGAGGCTATAGTGGGACTAGAGGCTTTATTGGGACTAGTTGCTTTTATGTGACTAGTAGCTGTATTTTGACTAGTGGCTTTGTTTTGGACAAGAGGCTGTATTTGGACTAGAGGCTGTGTTGGGACGAGTGGCTGTGGTTGGACAAGAGGCTGTATTTGGACTAGAGGCTGTATTTGGACTAGAGGCTGTATTTGGACTAGAGGCTGTATTTGGACTAGAGGCTGTATTTGGAATAGAGCCTGTATTTGGACTTGCTGCTGTTTTGGGACTACTGGATGCAATGATACTAGTGGCTGTATTGGGACTAGTGGCTGTTTTGGGACTAGTGGCTGTACTGGGACTGGTGGCTGTTTTGGGACTGGTGGCTGTATTGGGACTAGTGGCTGTATTGGGACTGGTGGCTGTTTTGGGACTAGTGGCTGTATTGGGACTGGTGGCTGTTTTGGGACTAGTGGCTGTATTGGGACTAGTGGCTGTATTGGGACTGGTGGCTGTTTTGGGACTAGTGGCTGTATTGGGACTGGTGGCTGTTTTGGGACTAGTGGCTGTATTGGGACTAGTGGCTGTTTTGGGACTTGTGGCTGTATTGGGACTGTTGGCTGTTTTGGGACTAGTGGTTGTATTGGGACTAGTGGCTGTATTGGGACTGGTGGCTGTTTTGGGACTAGTGTCTGTATTGGGACTGGTGGCTGTTTTGGGACTAGTGGCTGTATTGGGACTAGTGGCTGTATTGGGACTGGTAGCTGTTTTGGGACTAGTAGCTGTATTGGGACTAGTGGCTGTAATGGGACTAGTGGAAATATTTGGACGCTTTGGTGTATTTGGACTGGTGGCTGTTTTGGGACTAGTGGCTGTATTGGGACTGGTGGCTGTTTTGGGACTAGTGGCTGTAATGGGACTAGTGGGAATATTTGGACGCTTTGGTGTATTGGGACTGGTGGCTGTTTTGGGACTAGTGGCTGTATTGGGACTGGCGGCTGTTTTGGGACTAGTGGCTGTATTGGGACTAGTGGCTGTTTTGGGACTAGTGCCTGTATTGGGACTGGTGGCTGTTTTGGGACTAGTGGCTGTATTGGGACTAGTGGCTGTATTGGGACTGCTGGCTGTTTTGGGACTAGTGGCTGTATTGGGACTGGTGGCTGTTTTGGGACTAGTGCCTGTATTGGGACTAGTGCCTGTATTGGGACTAGTGGCTGTTTTGGGACTAGTGGCTGTATTGGGACTGTTGGCTGTTTTGGGACTAGTGGCTGTATTGGGACTAGTGGCTGTTTTGGGACTAGTGGCTGTACTGGGACTGGTGGCTGTTTCGGGACTGGTGGCTGTATTGGGACTAGTGGCTGTATTGGGACTGGTGGCTGTTTTGGGACTAGTGCCTGTATTGGGACTAGTGGCTGTTTTGGGACTAGTGCCTGTATTGGGACTGGTGGCTGTTTTGGGACTAGTGGCTGTATTGGGACTAGTGGCTGTATTGGGACTGGTGGCTGTTTTGGGACTAGTGGCTGTATTGGGACTGGTGGCTGTTTTGGGACTAGTGGCTGTTTTGGGACTAGTGGCTGTATTGGGACTAGTGGCTGTTTTGGGACTGTTGGCTGTTTTGGGACTAGTGGTTGTATTGGGACTAGTGGCTGTATTGGGACTGGTGGCTGTTTTGGGACTAGTGTCTGTATTGGGACTGGCGGCTGTTTTGGGACTAGTGGCTGTATTGGGACTAGTGGCTGTTTTGGGACTAGTGCCTGTATTGGGACTGGTGGCTGTTTTGGGACTAGTGGCTGTATTGGGACTGGTGCCTGTTTTGGGACTGCTGGCTGTTTTGGGACTAGTGGATGTATTGGGACTGGTGGCTGTTTTGGGACTAGTGCCTGTATTGGGACTAGTGGCTGTTTTGGGACTAGTGGCTGTATTGGGACTGTTGGCTGTTTTGGGACTAGTGGCTGTATTGGGACTAGTGGCTGTTTTGGGACTAGTGGCTGTACTGGGACTGGTGGCTGTTTCGGGACTGGTGGCTGTATTGGGACTAGTGGCTGTATTGGGACTGGTGGCTGTTTTGGGACTAGTGCCTGTATTGGGACTAGTGGCTGTTTTGGGACTAGTGCCTGTATTGGGACTGGTGGCTGTTTTGGGACTAGTGGCTGTATTGGGACTAGTGGCTGTATTGGGACTGGTGGCTGTTTTGGGACTAGTGGCTGTATTGGGACTGGTGGCTGTTTTGGGACTAGTGGCTGTATTGGGACTAGTGGCTGTTTTGGGACTTGTGGCTGTATTGGGACTGTTGGCTGTTTTGGGACTAGTGGTTGTATTGGGACTAGTGGCTGTATTGGGACTGGTGGCTGTTTTGGGACTAGTGTCTGTATTGGGACTGGTGGCTGTTTTGGGACTAGTGGCTGTATTGGGACTAGTGGCTGTATTGGGACTGGCAGCTGTTTTGGGACTAGTAGCTGTATTGGGACTAGTGGCTGTAATGGGACTAGTGGAAATATTTGGACGCTTTGGTGTATTTGGACTGGTGGCTGTTTTGGGACTAGTGGCTGTATTGGGACTGGTGGCTGTTTTGGGACTAGTGGCTGTAATGGGACTAGTGGGAATATTTGGACGCTTTGGTGTATTGGGACTGGTGGCTGTTTTGGGACTAGTGGCTGTATTGGGACTGGCGGCTGTTTTGGGACTAGTGGCTGTATTGGGACTAGTGGCTGTTTTGGGACTAGTGCCTGTATTGGGACTGGTGGCTGTTTTGGGACTAGTGGCTGTATTGGGACTAGTGGCTGTATTGGGACTGCTGGCTGTTTTGGGACTAGTGGCTGTATTGGGACTGGTGGCTGTTTTGGGACTAGTGCCTGTATTGGGACTAGTGGCTGTTTTGGGACTAGTGGCTGTATTGGGACTGTTGGCTGTTTTGGGACTAGTGGCTGTATTGGGACTAGTGGCTGTATTGGGACTGGTGGCTGTTTTGGGACTAGTAGCTGTATTGGGACTAGTGGAAATATTTGGACGCTTTGGTGTATTTGGACTGGTGGCTGTTTTGGGACTAGTGGCTGTATTGGGACTGGTGGCTGTTTTGGGACTAGTGGCTGTAATGGGACTAGTGGAATTAATTGGGACTAGTACCTGTATTGAGACTAGTGTCTGTATTGGGACTAGTGACTGTATTTGTACTAGCTGCTGTATTTGGACTAGTTGCTGTAATGGGGCTGGAGGCTGTAATGGGACAAGTGGCTGTATTGGTACTAGTGGCTATATTGGGACTAGAGGCTATAGTGGGACTAGAGGCTATAGTGGGACTAGAGGCTATAGTGGGACTAGAGGCTATAGTGGGACTAGAGGCTATAGTGGGACTAGAGGCTATAGTGGGACTAGAGGCTATAGTGGGACTAGAGGCTTTATTGGGACTAGTTGCTTTTATGTGACTAGTAGCTGTATTTTGACTAGTGGCTTTGTTTTGGACAAGAGGCTGTATTTGGACTAGAGGCTGTGTTGGGACGAGTGGCTGTGGTTGGACAAGAGGCTGTATTTGGACTAGAGGCTGTATTTGGACTAGAGGCTGTATTTGGACTAGAGGCTGTATTTGGACTAGAGGCTGTATTTGGAATAGAGCCTGTATTTGGACTTGCTGCTGTTTTGGGACTACTGGATGCAATGATACTAGTGGCTGTATTGGGACTAGTGGCTGTTTTGGGACTAGTGGCTGTATTGGGACTGGTGGCTGTTTTGGGACTGGTGGCTGTATTGGGACTAGTGGCTGTATTGGGACTGGTGGCTGTTTTGGGACTAGTGGCTGTATTGGGACTAGTGGCTGTTTTGGGACTAGTGCCTGTATTGGGACTGGTGGCTGTTTTGGGACTAGTGGCTGTATTGGGACTAGTGGCTGTATTGGGACTGGTGGCTGTTTTGGGACTAGTGGCTGTATTGGGACTGGTGGCTGTTTTGGGACTAGTGGCTGTATTGGGACTAGTGGCTGTTTTGGGACTTGTGGCTGTATTGGGACTGTTGGCTGTTTTGGGACTAGTGGTTGTATTGGGACTAGTGGCTGTATTGGGACTGGTGGCTGTTTTGGGACTAGTGTCTGTATTGGGACTGGTGGCTGTTTTGGGACTAGTGGCTGTATTGGGACTAGTGGCTGTATTGGGACTGGTAGCTGTTTTGGGACTAGTAGCTGTATTGGGACTAGTGGCTGTAATTGGACTAGTGGCTGTAATGGGACTAGTGGAATTAATTGGGACTAGTACCTGTATTGAGACTAGTGTCTGTATTGGGACTAGTGACTGTATTTGTACTAGCTGCTGTATTTGGACTAGTTGCTGTAATGGGGCTGGAGGCTGTAATGGGACTAGTGGCTGTATTGGTACTAGTGGCTATATTGGGACTAGAGGCTATAGTGGGACTAGAGGCTATAGTGGGACTAGAGGCTATAGTGGGACTAGAGGCTATAGTGGGACTAGAGGCTATAGTGGGACTAGAGGCTATAGTGGGACTAGAGGCTATAGTGGGACTAGAGGCTTTATTGGGACTAGTTGCTTTTATGTGACTAGTAGCTGTATTTTGACTAGTGGCTTTGTTTTGGACAAGAGGCTGTATTTGGACTAGAGGCTGTGTTGGGACGAGTGGCTGTGGTTGGACAAGAGGCTGTATTTGGACTAGAGGCTGTATTTGGACTAGAGGCTGTATTTGGACTAGAGGCTGTATTTGGACTAGAGGCTGTATTTGGAATAGAGCCTGTATTTGGACTTGCTGCTGTTTTGGGACTACTGGATGCAATGATACTAGTGGCTGTATTGGGACTAGTGGCTGTTTTGGGACTAGTGGCTGTATTGGGACTGGTGGCTGTTTTGGGACTGGTGGCTGTATTGGGACTAGTGGCTGTATTGGGACTGGTGGCTGTTTTGGGACTAGTGGCTGTATTGGGACTAGTGGCTGTTTTGGGACTAGTGCCTGTATTGGGACTGGTGGCTGTTTTGGGACTAGTGGCTGTATTGGGACTAGTGGCTGTATTGGGACTGGTGGCTGTTTTGGGACTAGTGGCTGTATTGGGACTGGTGGCTGTTTTGGGACTAGTGGCTGTATTGGGACTAGTGGCTGTTTTGGGACTTGTGGCTGTATTGGGACTGTTGGCTGTTTTGGGACTAGTGGTTGTATTGGGACTAGTGGCTGTATTGGGACTGGTGGCTGTTTTGGGACTAGTGTCTGTATTGGGACTGGTGGCTGTTTTGGGACTAGTGGCTGTATTGGGACTAGTGGCTGTATTGGGACTGGTAGCTGTTTTGGGACTAGTAGCTGTATTGGGACTAGTGGCTGTAATGGGACTAGTGGAAATATTTGGACGCTTTGGTGTATTTGGACTGGTGGCTGTTTTGGGACTAGTGGCTGTATTGGGACTGGTGGCTGTTTTGGGACTAGTGGCTGTAATGGGACTAGTGGGAATATTTGGACGCTTTGGTGTATTGGGACTGGTGGCTGTTTTGGGACTAGTGGCTGTATTGGGACTGGCGGCTGTTTTGGGACTAGTGGCTGTATTGGGACTAGTGGCTGTTTTGGGACTAGTGCCTGTATTGGGACTGGTGGCTGTTTTGGGACTAGTGGCTGTATTGGGACTAGTGGCTGTATTGGGACTGGTGGCTGTTTTGGGACTAGTTGCTGTATTGGGACTGGTGGCTGTTTTGGGACTAGTGGCTATATTGGGACTAGTGCCTGTATTGGGACTAGTGGCTGTTTTGGGACTAGTGCCTGTATTGGGACTGGTGTCTGTTTTGGGACTATTGGCTGTATTGGGACTGGTGGCTGTTTTGGGACTAGTGACTGTATTTGGACTAGTGGCTGTTTTGGGACTAGTGCCTATATTGGGACTGGTGGCTGTTTTGGGACTAGTGGCTGTATTGGGACTAGTGGCTGTATTGGGACTGGTGGCTGTTTTGGGACTAGTGGCTGTATTGGGACTGGTGGCTGTTTTGGGACTAGTGGCTGTATTGGGACTAGTAGCTGTTTTGGGACTAGTGGCTGTATTGGGACTGGTGGCTGTTTTGGGACTAGTGGCTGTATTGGGACTTGTCGCTGTATTGGGACTGGTGGCTGTTTAGGGACTAGTGGCTGTATTGGGACTGGTGGCTGTTTTGGGACTAGTGGCTGTAATGGGACTAGTGGAAATATTTGGACGCTTTGGTGTATTTGGACTGGTGGCTGTTTTGGGACTAGTGGCTGTATTGGGACTGGTGGCTGTTTTGGGACTAGTGGCTGTAATGGGACTAGTGGGAATATTTGGACGCTTTGGTGTATTGGGACTGGTGGCTGTTTTGGGACTAGTGGCTGTATTGGGACTGGCGGCTGTTTTGGGACTAGTGGCTGTATTGGGACTAGTGGCTGTTTTGGGACTAGTGCCTGTATTGGGACTGGTGGCTGTTTTGGGACTAGTGGCTGTATTGGGACTAGTGGCTGTATTGGGACTGGTGGCTGTTTTGGGACTAGTGGCTGTATTGGGACTGGTGGCTGTTTTGGGACTAGTGGCTATATTGGGACTAGTGGCTGTATTGGGACTGGTGGCTGTTTTGGGACTAAGTGGCTGTATTGGGACTAGTGGCTGTATTGGGACTGGTGGCTGTTTTGGGACTAGTGTCTGTATTGGGACTGGTGGCTGTTTTGGGACTAGTGGCTGTATTGGGACTAGTGGCTGTATTGGGACTGGTAGCTGTTTTGGGACTAGTAGCTGTATTGGGACTAGTGGCTGTAATGGGACTAGTGGATATATTTGGACGCTTTGGTGTATTTGGACTGGTGGCTGTTTTGGGACTAGTGGCTGTATTGGGACTGGTGGCTGTTTTGGGACTAGTGGCTGTAATGGGACTAGTGGGAATTTTTGGACGCTTTGGTGTATTGGGACTGGTGGCTGTTTTGGGACTAGTGCTGTATTGGGACTGGCGGCTGTTTTGGGACTAGTGCCTGTATTGGGACTAGTGGCTGTATTGGGACTGGTGGCTGTTTTGGGACTAGTGGCTGTATTGGGACTGGTGGCTGTTTTGGGACTAGTGGCTATATTGGGACTAGTGGCTGTATTGGGACTAGTGGCTGTTTTGGGACTAGTGCCTGTATTGGGACTGGTGTCTGTTTTGGGACTATTGGCTGTATTGGGACTGGTGGCTGTTTTGGGACTAGTGACTGTATTTGGACTAGTGGCTGTTTTGGGACTAGTGCCTATATTGGGACTGGTGGCTGTTTTGGGACTAGTGGCTGTAATGGGACTAGTGGGAATATTTGGACGCTTTGGTGTATTTGGACTGGTGGCTGTTTTGGGACTGGTGGCTGTGTTAGGACTTGTGAAATTAATTGGGACTAGTACCTGTATTGGGACTAGTGTCTGTATTGGGACTGGTGGCTGTTTTGGGACTAGTGGCTGTATTGGGACTAGTGGCTGTATTGGGACTGGTGGCTGTTTTGGGACTAGTGGCTGTATTGGGACTGGTGGCTGTTTTGGGACTAGTGGCTGTATTGGGACTAGTGGCTGTATTGGGACTAGTGGCTGTTTTGGGACTAGTGCCTGTATTGGGACTGGTGGCTGTTTTGGGACTGGTGGCTGTATTGGGACTGGTGGCTGTTTTGGGACTAGTGGCTGTATCGGGACTGGTGCTGTTTTGGGACTAGTGGCTGTATTGGGACTAGTGGCTGTATTCGGACTGGTGGCTGTTTTGGGACTGGTGGCTGTATTGGGACTAGTGGGAATATTTGGACGCTTTGGTGTATTTGGACTGGTGGCTGTTTTGGGACTGGTGGCTGTATTGGGACTGGTGGCATTAATTGGGACTAGTACCTGTATTGGGACTAGTGTCTGTATTTGTACTAGCTGCTGTATTTGGACTAGTTGCTGTAATGGGGCTGGAGGCTGTAATGGGACTAGTGGCTGTAATGGGACTAGTGGCTGTATTGGTACTAGTGGCTATATTGGGACTAGAGGCTATAGTGGGACTAGAGGCTATAGTGGGACTAGAGGCTATAGTGGGACTAGAGGCTATAGTGGGACTAGAGGCTATATTTGGACTAGTGGCTATATTGGGTCTAGAGGCTATAGTGGGACTAGAGGCTATAGTGGGACTAGAGGCTATAGTGGGACTAGTGGCTATAGTGGGACTAGAGGCTATAGTGGGACTAGAGGCTATAGTGGGACTAGAGGCTATAGTGGGACTAGTGGCTGTATTGGTGCTATTGGCTTTATTTCGACTGGTGTCTGTGATGTGACGAGAGGCTTTATTGGGACAAGAGGCTGTATTGGAACTAGTGGCTCTAATGCTAGAATCTATTTATCTATCTATCACTTCCTGATGTTATATCACCTGTCACCTCTACCCTCTAGCACCATCTATCACTACCTGATGGCATATCACCTGTCACCTCTATCCTCTAGCACCTGGCTGTGTTGGGACTAGTTGCTGTATTTGGACTGGAGGCTGAATTGGGATTGGAGGCTGTATTGGGATTGAAGGCTGTATTGGGACTGGGACTAGTGGCTTCATTGGGACTAGTAGCTGTATTGGGACTGGAGGCTGTATTGGGATTGGAGGCTGTATTGGGATTGGAGGCTGTATTGGGACTGGGACTAGTGGCTTCATTGGGACTAGTTTGCTGTAATGAGGCTAGTAGATTTTTTGGGACTAGAGGCTGTATTTGTACTGCTGGCTGCATTGTTACTAGTGGCTGTAATGGGACTTGTAGCTGTTTTGGGACTAGTAGCTGTATTTTGACTAGTGGCTTTGTTTTGGACTAGTGGCTATTTTTGGACTAGAGGCTGTATTTGGACTAGAGTCTGTATTTGGACTAGAGTCTGTATTTGGACTAGAGACTGTATTTGGACTAGAGGCTGTATTTGGACTAGAGGCTGTATTTGGACTAGAGGCTGTTTTTGGACTAGAGACTGTATTTGGACTAGAGGCAGTATTGGGACTGGTGCTGTATTTGGACTAGAGGCTGTATTGGGACTGGTGGCTGTTTTGGGATTGGTGGCTGTATTTGGACTGGTGGCTGTTTTGGGACTAGTGGCTGTGTTGGTACAGGTGACTGTAATTGGACTAGTTCGGCTGTATTGGTACTAGCTGCTATATATCACCTGTCACCTCTACCCTCTAGCACCATCTATCACTACCTGATGGTATATCACCTGTCACCTCTACCCCCTAGCACCATCTATCACTTCCTGATGGTATATCACCTGTCACCTCTACCCCCTAGCACCATCTATCACCACCTGATGGTATATAAACTCTCACCTCTAGCACCATCTATCACCACCTATTGGTATATCAACTGTCACCTCTAGCACCATCTATCACCACCTGATGGTATATCACCTGTCACCTCTACCCCCTAGCACCATCTTTCACTACCTGATGGTATATCACCTGTCACCTCTAGCACCACCTATCACTTCCTGATGGCATATCACCTGTCACCTCTACCCCCTAGCACCACCTATCACTACCTGATGGTATATCACCTCTCACCTCTACCTCCTAGCACCATCTATCACCACCTGATGGCATATCACCTGTCACCTCTACCCCCTAGCACCATCTATCACTACCCGATGGTATGTCACCTGTCACCTCTACCCCCTAGCACCATCTATGCTAGGGAATATATGGTATATTAACTGATGGTATATTAACTGATGGTATATTAACTGTCACCTCCACCCCACTTCCCCTCCCTGGGCTTTTCTCAGGACCTGTCTTGGCTAAATAAATCAATACACTCTCACATCTTCTTCTAAACTTTGGTTTGCTTTTTGATTTCAGAGTCTATTGGTTACAATCCCCCTCCCATGACTCTGTACCATGTCCTCTGTATGTGGACTCAGTGTGTGAGTCCACAAATGTCAGAAATGGGTTCAGAAATGTCCTTTGTGTGTGTGTGTGTTAGGGTTTGCTTCCCCTGGAAGGTCGCCTTGTGGCCTACTCTCATTCCCTTTCTCATTCTATGAGGTCATTGCAGAGGGGCTCTAGAGGGTTGGGGGAAGTGGTCTTATAATACACCTGATGAGGGTGGAAATGAATTGAAATAGGGAATTGTCAGTGGCCTTCATGCTAAGAGTCTCTCTCTCTCTCTCTCTCTCTCACACACACACACACACACACACACACACACACACACACACACACACACACACACACACACACACACACACACAGGACAGGGTGTGGGGCATCAGCGCTCTGTCACCTCCGCTAGTGCTAGCGCTCCCCTCCGTTTTCCATGTTGTCAGCAAACAGCCTACACAACACACACACACACACATACATACACATACATACAGACACACACATACATACACACACACACTACACTCACATGCCATGGGCCACAAACACTCAGCCTGCGAGGGGTGCAAGGTGACTTTGAAATGTCAGCTTCATTTTCATGACATGATGACTACGGAGTGCTGACTCTGGTTTCAGACAATGTGAAGCGTTAGCGTAACCCAACACGAAGCCCCTCATCCCTCCACCCCGTCTCTCGTCTCCCCATAATTGGTCTGATAGAGCTGAACGTGGCCGGCCCAGCAAGGCCCAAATAAGAACCCAGCAGTCTCAGTGTTACTGTCCTGAGCTGAGCTGGGTGTCAGATGCTGGGGTGCTTGACCAGCTGACTCATTGGCTGTTTTGAAGGGGATGACTGGACTAGACTGGACTGGACTGGATGGCTCTCCCTCTCCTTTCCGTGGGTGGAGTGGATGCTTTGTCAACAAGTTGAACAGAGACTCAATATGCTCAACTCTTGTTATGCCTGAGAGTCCATTTACTGTATAGTTTAGAGCTTGCTGTGTGTGAAAATATTTAGTTTGGTGGATTTTCTCATTCCTAAAAGAGGGCTTCTTTTTGTTGCAACGTCTGTACTACCCAGGCTTACCCATTAGGAAACTGTAACAGGGATACCTGTGCTCCGGTGGCCATTGCGGCGCCACTGCATGAGAATGAGACATGGCTTATGTAACTGTCTCCCGCAAAGGACAGGCACGGGGGAGGAGTGTGTGTGTGTGTGTGTGTGTGTTTTGTATTTGTGTAAGGGTGGGTGGTTGGGGGTTATATAGGCTTTGATGTGGACCCAACGTTTCCATGAGCCTTTTAAAATAACAAAAATCATTAGTGCACATTACACCAGCCACGGTATACACACTGTACACACACACACACACACACACTGTACACATACATACACTGTACGCACACACAAACATACACACATGTACTGTCCCTCAACCGTCATCTTTATTCAACAGCACGCTTTGTCACAGTTAAACCTCCCTGAAGGCATGGTATAAAACTGAAGGAGCGTCTCTCCCAGACAAGTGGCTCAAATTTCAACGAGATGAACCCTCTGCACTCCAGATGAAGAGTGGAGGAGGGGGAAGAAGGGCAGAGTGGAAGAAGGGAGAGGAGAGGGAAGAATGGGGAGGGGTTAGAAGAGGAGAGGGAATGAGGCTAATTATGAGTAGACAAGAGAAGATGAGAATGTAAAGGAGAGAGCAGAGATAAAGATGAGGAGAAAGTAAAGGAGAGAGCAGAGATAAAGATGAGGAGAAAGTAAAGGACAGATTAGAGATAAAGATGAGGAGAAAGTAAAGGAGAGAGCAGAGATAAAGATGAGGAGAATGTAAAGGAGAGAGCAGAGATAAAGATGAGGAGAAAGTAAAGGAGAGAGCAGAGATAAAGATGAGGAGAAAGTAAAGGAGAGAGCAGAGATAAAGATGAGGAGAATGTAAAGGAGAGAGCAGAGATAAAGATGAGGAGAAAGTAAAGGAGAGAGCAGAGATAAAGATGAGGAGAAAGTAAAGGACAGATTAGAGATAAAGATGAGGAGAAAGTAAAGGAGAGAGCAGAGATAAAGATGAGGAGAATGTAAAGGAGAGAGCAGAGATAAAGATGAGGAGAATGTAAAGGAGAGAGCAGCGATAAAGATGAGGAGAAAGTAAAGGAGAGAGCAGAGATAAAGATGAGGAGAAAGTAAAGGAGATAGCAGAGATAAAGATGAGGAGAAAGTAAAGGAGAGAGCAGAGATAAAGATGAGGAGAATGTAAAGGACAGAGCAGAGATAAAGATGAGGAGAAAGTAAAGGAGAGAGCAGAGATAAAGATGAGGAGAATGTAAAGGAGAGAGCATAGATGAAGATGAGGAGAATGTAAAGGACAGAGCAGAGATAAAGATGAGGAGAAAGTAAAGGAGAGAGCAGAGATAAAGATGAGGAGAATGTAAAGGAGAGAGCAGAGAAAGATGAGGATAAAGTAAAGGAGAGAGCAGAGATAAAGATGAGGAGAAAGTAAAGGAGAGAGCAGAGATAAAGATGAGGAGAAAGTAAAGGAGAGAGCAGAGATAAAGATGAGGAGAATGTAAAGGACAGAGCAGAGATAAAGATGAGGAGAAAGTAAAAGAGAGAGAGAAGAGATAAAGATGAGGAGAATGTAAAGGAGAGAGCAGAGATAAAGATGAGGAGAAAGTAAAGGAGAGAGCAGAGATAAAGATGAGGAGAAAGTAAAGGAGAGAGAAGAGGAAAAGATGAGGAGAAAGTAAAGGAGAGAGCAGAGATAAAGATGAGGAGAAAGTAAAGGAGAGAGCAGAGATAAAGATGAGGAGAATGTAAAGGAGAGAGCAGAGGAAAAGATGAGGAGAAAGTAAAGGAGAGAGCAGAGATAAAGATGAGGAGAGGGAATGAAAGGAGACATCAGAGAGAAGATGAAGGGGAAGTTTAGGACATCAAGAGAGGAGGAGTGGAGAGACGGGAGGGAGGAGGGGAGGAGAGTGGATGAAAGTGGAGGAGGGTGAAGAGATGAGAAGGGAAAAAGAGAGAAGGATAGAGGAGAGGAAAGGACATCGGAGTAGAGAAAAGAACAGAGAGTTAACTGACACCAAGTAACTCTAGGGGGTATAATGAGCTGATAGTAACCCAGTTCACGTTCCTGTGTGTACCTCCAAATCCCATGTGTTATTTTGGTAGGGAGCCATGGCCCAGAGCATATGCTAGCATGCACTAAAATCATGTTAGCTTCCAGTGATGTATGATTAATTTTAATGACTTTGGCACCTTGGCCATCCTCTCTAATAAATGATTTCCGTTAAACCTGCTCTATCCAGTAAAACACACTCTAAACACACACTATGCTAATGCTAACACTTACCATTAAAGTACACACTAAAATACATGCAATGCTAATGGTAACTTTAGCCATTAAAACACATTCTAAACAAACTCCCTGTAACTATCTCCAGCCCTAGTGGAGCAGCTCATATGTTTTTTTTATTCCGAAAAGCTGCTTCTGACTTTATAGTGTTAACTCAACAAAATACAATTTCACCTGGGGTTTTCTATCCCTCTAAATAGTGAGTGTTTTCTATTTAGATAGCCTAATATTGTGCTCTTGAATTTGTTTGTTTTCTTTGCCGACTTCACAAAGAAAGCACATTTCCATTCTACAAAATAAATCACAATTCTATGCACTTTGAAAATATATTTTTAGCAGAGAGAGTATTGCAGGGTCTTTTCTTCAGATTCTCAGCAACAATGAGTCTGACTTAGGAATTTGTATTTTCTTCTCAGTGCCTCGCTTGCCTGAGGGGCGGTTGCGTGCAGACATAGAGGCTCTAACATTTATATTGATTAACTCCATGGAACCTTGAAATGTGCTTTACATTGTGGCGTGTGGAGAAGGCGTCTGCAGGCACGTATTGCATGTAGGTTGTCCAAGGTAGACCAAGGCCTAGGAGATGAGCTTGGTTGTGCCGTGATTGTAGTCTTTGTAAGAAGTCATGTATGTCTCTTTCACTCTGTCACTTGGGCACATAGCAACCGGCTCTGTCTCATTCTACTATGGAGCAGCTGTGTGTGTGTGTGTGTGTGTGTGTGTGTGTGTGTGTGTGTGTGTGTGTGTGTGTGTGTGTGTGTGGTGTGTGTGTGTGTGTGTGTGTGGTGTGTGTGTGTGTGTGTGTCTTACTCTTGGATGAAGTGGTGTTTCAATGAATATCTTATAGCACACTGTGTTTCACTGTTTCTCTTTCTGTCTGTCTCTCTCTCTCTCTCTTTCTTTGTGACAGTGGTGTATGGTAATCTCTGATGGGTGGCATTTTATTGGTGGGTCCTTCAGATAATACAATGCTGTAAGACACCTGTTTACCTCCTCTGCGGGAGCGAACCACTTCTTTTCCTCTACACACAGTTTCATAGAGAACCTGAATCCGGCTGGTTGGTTTTTATGTAATTATTAGGATCATCCAGGTAACTGTCGCGCTTATTAACTCACAGCAGTGATGTCACCCTTAACACTGTGCTGATGTCAACGCTGGAGAGTTACATAAACGCTATGTTATGCAATGTCAATGAAAATATAATATAATAACTGCCATAGGCTTGTGTTCTCACAGGCACGGCATGTACACTGAGTGGATAAAACATTAGGAACACCAGCTTTTTCCATGATGTAGACTGACCAGGTGAATCCAGGTGAAAGCTATGATTCCTTATTGATGTCACTTCAATCAGTGTAGATGAAGGGGAGGAGACAGGCTAAAGAAGGATTTTTAAGTCTTGAGACAATTGAGACGGAATGCTTATGTGTGCCATTCAGAGGGTGAATGGGCAAGACAAAATATTTAAGTGCCTTTAAATTAGGTATGGTAGTAGGTGCCAGCCGCACCGGTTTGTGTGTGTCAAGAACTGCAACGCTGCTGAGTTTTTCACGCTCAACAGTTTCCCATATGTATCAAGAATGGTCCACCACCCAAAGGACATTCAGCCATCTTGACAAAACTTTGGGAAGCTTTGGAGTCAATGTGGGCCAGCATCCCTGTGGAATGCATTCAACACTTTGTAGAGTCCATACACCGACGAATTGAGGCTGTTCTGAGGGCAAAAGGGGGTGGAACTCAATATTAGGAAGGTGTTCCTAATGTTTGTACACTCAGTGTGTGTGGAGCCATAATTGTATCATCTGGCGTAGACAACCACAATGTGAACTTTAGCAGCGTCACACTTGAAACCCATTTCAAAGCCAACATGCTGTAGTTACAGTTAACCTCCTTTTGTAACACTGACTAACTGACCAACTTACTAACAAACAGTCAGTTGAGAAGCGCCCTAGCTGGAGAGGAAGGGTCAGACATGTTGCATTATTAAGTTGAAGCCTCGTGGCCGGGGCCTTGCTATTGGTTACTAACAGTACCTGGCCGGGGCCATGCTATTGGTTACTAACAGTACCTGGCCGGGGCCTTGCTATTGGTTACTAACAGTACCTGGCCGGGGCCTTGCTATTGGTTACTAACAGTACCTGGCCGGGGCCTTGCTATTGGCTACTAACAGTACCTGGCCGGGGCCTTGCTATTGGTTACTAACAGTACCTGGCTGGGGCCTTGCTATTGGTTACTAACAGTACCTGGCCGGGGCCTTGCTATTGGTTACTAACAGTACCTGGCCGGGGCCTTGCTATTGGTTACTAACAGTACCTGGCCGGGGCCTTGCTATTGGTTACTAACAGTACCTGGCCGGGGCCTAGCTATTGGTTACTAACAGTACCTGGCAGGGGCCTAGCTATTGGTTACTAACAGTACCTGGCCGGGGCCTTGCTATTGGTTACTAACAGTACCTGGCCGGGGCCTAGCTATTGGTTACTAACAGTACCTGGCCGGGGCCTAGCTATTGGTTACTAACAGTACCTGGCCGGGGCCTAGCTATTGGTTACTAACAGTACCTGGCCGGGGCCTAGCTATTGGTTACTAACAGTACCTGGCCGGGGCCTAGCTATTGGCTACTAACAGTACCTGGCCGGGGCCTAGCTATTGGTTACTAACAGTACCTGGCCGGGGCCTAGCTATTGGTTACTAACAGTACCTGGCAGGGGCCTAGCTATTGGTTACTAACAGTACCTGGCCGGGGCCTTGCCATTGGTTACTAACAGTACCTGGCCGGGGCCTAGCTATTGGTTACTAACAGTACCTGGCCAGGGCCTTGCTATTGGTTACTAACAGTACCTGGCCGGGGCCTAGCTATTGGTTACTAACAGTACCAGTGAAGCAGGTAGAGAGAGAGTTGCTGGTGTCCCCTGAAAAGTTAAGATATCCTACATCACAGACTACCTGATTTAACTGACTAGCAGTCAGTCGGTTGATGTGTGGGAGAGTCAAACATGTTGCATTATGAAGAGGTGGCCCCTGAGGGAAGATGGTTAGTACTATATTTGCTGAAGTCCACTGGGCTGGACTCAGACTAATGGGCTATGATAGTTAAAAGCTGAATCCAAAGCTGAAGAACCAGCCGGCCCCAGAACAGGGGAACCTCATAATATCCCCATCCACAACTTCAAGAGATCCGTTCATTTTCAGAACACTTAGGGGAATATTCCTAACACTCACCAAATTCAACGCTGTTCAAAAAAGTCAATATGTTTCTGTTCTTTCATCAACAACACTTTCAGTGGATTAGGGGACATGCCGAGAAAGGAACTTTGCATTTTAAAACTTCCAAATGGCAGTGATCAAAGACAGTTGGTTGCTTTGAGTAGTGTCGAAACCTTTCCAAGCTTAACGTTTCTTTCTGTAATTCGTTAAAAAGTGTTGACGTTGGTGAAAGTGTTGTGTTTACTTTGTCTTTCATTACTTCTATGAGTTGTCAGCAGGGAAATGTACCAACAATCACTGACTTAGTTCACTCACAGGTAAAAAAGAGTTTAAAAAAGAGTTATCTTCATGGATTGTCTCTTTTTAAGGTTTTAAATGAGCTCTGCCAACATTCTTCTGATATTTGAGACCAACACTATAACAATACACGTCGTATAAATACAAGGCCACAAATACGGACCGCAATACAATAAACAATTACTCACAAACAAACATTGGGGAACAGAGGGTTAAATAATGAACAAGTATTTGGGGAATTGAAACCAGGTGTGTAAGACAAAGACAAAACAAATGGAAAATGAAAAGTGGATCGGCGATGGCTAGAAGGCCGGTGACGTCGACCGCCGAACGCCGCCTGAACAAGGAGAGGGACCGACTTCGGCGGAAGTCATGACAAATTGACTGGAAATTGATGATTAGGATTATGCAATTGACTGGAAATTGATAATGACCATGATACTAATGTTGATGATGATCATGCAACTTACAGAACATTGATGATGATGAAAATGCTGACTGTTGTGACTCTTACATACAGTACCAATCAAAAGCTGGGACACACCTACTCATTCTAGTTTTTTTTTCTATTTTTCTCACTATTATCTACATTCTAGAATAATAGTGAAGACATAGTGAAGACATCAAAACTATGAAATAGCACATGGAATAATGTAGTAACCAAAAAAGTGTTAAACAAATCAAATATATTTTATATTTGAGATTCTTCAAAGTAGCCACTCTTTGCCTTGATGACAGCTTTTCACATGACAGCTTTGCACAAATAAAAATATTTTTATTTGTTTAACATTTTTTTTGTTACTACATGACTATATGTGTTATTTGTTAGTTTTGATGTCTTAACTGTTATTCTACAATGTAGAACATAGTAAAAATAAGGAAAAACCCTGGAATGAGTAGGTGTGTCCAAACTTTTGACTGGTACTGTACCTTTTGATAAAAGACAGCTGGGATGGTGATGACTATGACAGTAATGATGGTGATGACTATGACAGTAATGATGGGGATGACTATGACAGTAATAATGGGGATGACTATGACAGTAATGATGGGGATGACTATGACAGTAATGATGGGGATGACTATGACAGTAATGATGGGGCTGACTATGACAGTAATGCTGGGGATGACTATGACAGCTGTGATGGGGATGACTAAGACAGCTGTGATGGGGATGACTATGACAGTAATGATGGGGATGACTATGACAGTAATGATGGGGATGACTAAGACAGTAATGATGGGGATGACTATGACAGTAATGATGGGGATGACTATGACAGTAATGATGGGGATGACTATGACAGTAATGATGGGGATGACTATGACAGTAATGATGGGGATGACTATGACAGTAATGATGGGGATGACTATGACAGCTGTGATGGGGATGACTATGACAGCTGTGATGGGGATGACTATGACAGTAATGATGGGGATGACTATGACAGTAATGATGGGGATGACTATGACAATAATGATGGGGATGACTATGACAGTAATGATGGGGATGACTAAGACAGTAATGATGGGGATGACTATGACAGTAATGATGGGGATGACTATGACAGTAATGATGGGGATGACTATGACAGTAATGATGGGGATGACTATGACAGTAATGATGGGGATGACTATGACAGTAATGATGGGGATGACTATGACAGTAATGATGAGGATGACTATGACAGTAATGATGGGGATGACTATGACAGTAATGATGGGGATGACTATGACAGTAATGATGGGGATGACTATGACAGTAGTGATGGGGATGACTATGACAGTAATGATGGTGATGACTATGACAGCTGTGATGGGGATGACTATGACAGTAATGATGGGGATGACTATGACAGTAATGATGGGGATGACTATGACAGTAATGATGGGGATGACTATGACAGTAATGATGGGGATGACTATGACAGTAATGATGGGGATGACTAAGACGACGGCAAAGAGTAAAGGGATAACAACATCACCAATGACGACAATGACACTCCTACGCTACACTTTAATTGTGTTGTCTGTTACCTCAACAACGCTTGAACACACGCTTTGTGCTGTGTCTAGACGTGTACTATACACCTTTGCCTAATGCCCACCGGTTTGTACAGTGTATTAGGTCTATTTAATCAAGGAAATCTGAGGAAAACGCTACCAAAATTCTATCATCACAAGCTCTTGATCATTGCTACTCTCCCTTCTGGGACAGTGAACAAGGCCATCCCCGCCTTCCCTTCAGTAATAATGGGGATGACTATGACAGCTGTGATGGGGATGACTATGACAGTAATGATGGGGATGACTATGACAGTAATGATGGGGATGACTATGACAGTAATGATGGGGATGACTATGACAGCTGTGATGGGGATGACTATGACAGTAATGATGGGGATGACTATGACAGTAATGATGGGGATGACTATGACAGTAATGATGGGGCTGACTATGACAGTAATGCTGGGGATGACTATGACAGCTGTGATGGCGATGACTAAGACAGCTGTGATGGGGATGACTATGACAGTAATGATGGGGATGACTATGACAGTAATGATGGGGATGACTATGACAGCTGTGATGGGGATGACTAAGACAGCTGTGATGGGGATGACTATGACAGTAATGATGGGGATGACTATGACAGTAATGATGTGGATGACTATGACAGTAATGATGGGGATGACTATGACAGTAATGATGGGGATGACTAAGACAGTAATGATGGGGATGACTATGACAGTAATGATGGGGATGACTATGACAGTAATGATGGGGATGACTATGACAGTAATGATGGGGATGACTATGACAGTAATGATGGGGATGACTATGACTGTAATGATGGGGCTGACTATGACAGTAATGCTGGGGATGACTATGACAGCTGTGATGGGGATGACTAAGACAGCTGTGATGGGGATGACTATGACAGTAATGATGGGGATGACTATGACAGTAATGATGGGGATGACTATGACAGTAATGATGGGGATGACTATGACAGTAATGTTGGGGATGACTAAGACATTAATGATGGGGATGACTATGACAGTAATGATGGGGATGACTATGACAGTAATGATGGGGAGGACTATGACAGTAATGATGGGGATGACTATGACAGTAATGATGGGGATGACTATGACAGTAATGATGGGGATGACTAAGACAGTAATGATGGGGATGACTATGACAGTAATGATGGGGATGACTATGACAGTAATGATGGGGATGACTATGACAGTAATGATGGGGATGACTATGACAGTAATGATGGGGATGACTAAGACGACGGCAAAGAGTAAAGGGATAACAACATCACCAATGACGACAATGACACTCCTACGCTACACTTTAATTGTGTTGTCTGTTACCTCAACAACGCCTGAACACACGCTTTGTGCTGTGTCTAGACGTGTACTATACACCTTTGCCTAATGCCCACCGGTTTGTACAGTGTATTAGGTCTATTTAATCAAGGAAATCTGAGGAAAACGCTACCAAAATTCTATCATCACAAGCTCTTGATCATTGCTACTCTTCCTTCTGGGACAGTGAACAAGGCCATCCCCGCCTTCCCTTCGGCAAATCAGATCATATCTCCATTCGGCTTCACCCCACCTATAGGCAGAAACTTAAACATGAAGCAGCCGTGGTAAGGATTGTTCAACGTTGGTCTGACCAGTCAGAATCTATGCTTCAAGATTAGTCACGAGTGGGGACGAATGGGGAATATTCCAGGTCGCCTCTGAGAATAGTTTTGACGTATACACTGACTCTGTGACTGAGTTCATCAGGAAGTGCATAGATGATGCTATTCCCACTGTGATGATTAGAACGTATCCACCCCGAAAACCGTGGATAGATGCCAGCCTTTGCACAAAGTCGAAAGCATGAACCACCGCATTTAACCATGGCAAGGTGACGGGGAAGATGGACGAGTACAAACAGACCAGCCATGACACCTACAGTGGGGCAAAAAAGTATTTAGTCAGCCACCAATTGTGCATGTTCTCCCACTTAAAAAGATGAGAGAGGCCTGTAATTTTCATCATAGGTACACTTCAACTATGACAGACAAAATGAGAAAGAAAAGCCAGAAAATCACATTGGAGGATTTGTAATGAATTTATTTACAAATTATGGTGGAAAATAATTATTTGGTCACCTACCAACAAGCAAGATTTCTGGCTCTCACAGACCTGTAACTTCTTCTTTAAGAGGCTCCTCTGTCCTCCACTCGTTACCTGTATTAATGGCACCTGTTTGAAATTGTTATCAGTATAAAAGACACCTGTCCACAACCTCAAAC
This sequence comes from Oncorhynchus mykiss, assembly GCF_013265735.2. Taxonomy (NCBI): domain Eukaryota; kingdom Metazoa; phylum Chordata; class Actinopteri; order Salmoniformes; family Salmonidae; genus Oncorhynchus; species Oncorhynchus mykiss. The sequence continues at coordinate 29,753,281 of NC_048588.1, forward strand.
AGTCACACTCCAAACTCCACTATGGCCAAGACCAAAGAGCTGTCAAAGGACACCAGAAACAAAATTGTAGACCTGCACCAGGCTGGGAAGACTGAATCTGCAATAGGTAAGCAGCTTGGTTTGAAGAAATCAACTGTGGGAGCAATTATTAGGAAATGGAAGACATACAAGACCACTGATAATCTCCCTCGATCTGGGGCTCCACGCAAGATCTCACCCCGTGGGGTCAAAATGATCACAAGAACGGTGAGCAAAAATCCCAGAACCACATGGGGGGGACCTAGTGAATGACCTGCAGAGAGCTGGGACCAAAGTAACAAAGCCTACCATCAGTAAAACACTACGCCGCCAGGGACTCAAATCCTGCAGTGCCAGACGTGTCCCCCTGCTTAAGCCAGTACATGTCCAGGCCCGTCTGAAGTTTGCTAGAGAGCATTTGGATGATCCAGAAGAAGATTGGGAGAATGTCATATGATCAGATGAAACCAACCAGATCATGTGACACTTAGATTGCACACAGGTAGACTTTATTTAACTAATTATGTGACTTCTGAAGGTAATTGGTTCCACCAGATCTTATTCAGGGGCTTTTTAGCCCCCCCCCCCCCAAAAAAAAAAAAAAATTCACTTCACCAATTTGTACTATTTTGTATATGTCCATTACATGAAATCCAAATAAAAATCCATTTAAATTCCAGGTTGTAATGCAACAAAATAGGAAAAATGCCAAGGGGATTAATACTTTTGCAAGACACTGTATATACATCACAGAAGACTGAAATGTAATATAACTGTGTGGCATAGAAACACTAGATTTTTGGCATGACATTTTTTTGAGTGTTTATTAATTATGAAAAATATGAATAACATTCCACCCATGAGGCCACTAGGTCATTTGACTTCAGGAACTGGCTAGCATGTTAACCCTTTCAAGACTGCCAGCCCAGATGGCATCCCAAGCCGCGTCCTCAGAGCATGTGCAGACCAGCTGACTGGAGTGTTCACGGACATATTCAATCTCTCCTGTACCCAAGAAAAAGCAAACGTAACTGAACTAAATGGCTATCGCCCATTGCACTCACTTTTGTCATCATGAAGTGCTTTGAGAGGCTGGTTAAGGACCATATCTCCTCCACCTTACCTGTCACCCTAGACCCACTACAATTTGCATTAGATCCACGGACGATGCAATTTCCAGCACACTGCCCTAGCCCACCTGGACAAGAGAAATACCTATGTAAGAATGCTGTTTATCGACTACAGCTCAGCCTTCAACACCATATTGCCCTCCAAGCTCCTCAGGACCCTGGCTTTGAACTCCTTCTTGTGCAAATGGGTCCTGGAGTTCCAGATGGGCCGACCCCAAGAAGTGAAGGTATGCAAAACCCCCTCTGCCATGCTGATCCTGAACACAGGGGCCCCACAGGGTGGGTGCTCAGCCCCCTTCTGTACTCCTTGTTCACACATGACTGTATGGCCATGCACGTCTCCAACTCAATCATCAAGTTTGCTGACGACAAAACAGTGTTTGGCCTGATTACCAAAAGTTACGAGACAGCTTACAGGGAGGAGACGAGTGCCCTGGTGGAGTGGTGCCATGAAAATAACCTCTCCCTCAACATCAACAAAATGAAGGAGCTGATCATGGACTACAGGAGACAGCAGAGAGAGCACGCCCCCATCTGCATTGACTGGGCCGCAATGGAGAGGGTCAAAAGCTTCAGATTCCTCGGCATGCGCATAACTGAGGACCTGAAATGGTCTCTTCACACAGACAGTGTGGTGAAGAAGGTGCAAGAGCTGTGTACATGTAAACTTTGATTTGATTTGATATCCTATCAATCCCAAGTCATTATTATCATTATCCCTGACTGACTGTCGCACTGCGTTAGCCAGCACATGCCTTGATGTCCTGTAGAGTCATCATCCATCCACCTGTGCTACTCTTCCCCTATTAAGTCCCTGTTTATGTCCTTCCCGGGGAGGTGCTGTGCTGTATTTGCTGAGTCTTGACTACAGTCTAATCACCCCCATCTCGGCCATGCTCTCTGTCAAAGGGCCATAGATACATGTTCTTTTCATGGGAATGTGGACAATTTCTGCAATCCGTTTTCCACTCGTCTGTCTGTCACATAACCCAGCTAATGCCCTAATGGACCCAGCTAATGCACTCCCCCCCACCCATGGAAACAAAATGACAAATTACATTTCCTCAGTTTCCGTAACACAAAATCACCATAACTACAATCTGCTAAAGAGAGGAAATATCCCATGGTGAGGAGTAGAACCGGGACCCTTTATGGCTCTTAAACCCTGACTGTGGGAAGCTCGTGGCCGAGGTCAGACCACTGAAGAGGGGGAAGACTACATAACACCACAGTTGGTGGGCAAGCGGTATCTCAACCTGTTACAAAAGGAACACTCCTCTCTTCTCCTCTTCTCCTCTCGTCCCTGCCTGTCTGCCCACCTGAAGCGACCTGGGCTGACCCTCTTTCATTCTATCTGTTCTTTTACATAAGCCTGTTTTTAAGCTTGATATATTTCCAGACAATATTCTTCTTCTCTTTCACCTGTTCCAACTCCTCCACGGTCTTCCCTCCTACTCCCAGTGGTGTACTGTGTAAATAAGAACAAGCTGTAACTTTAGTACCCATCAAAACGAATTATTGCAACATAGGCCTGGATTCAATCAGAACAAGCG